>NW_019416335.1:659006-726166 GCF_000390285.2 Anoplophora glabripennis | reverse complement strand
TTTAAAACTGAAATATGTCGAAAAGTCCTGTATCAAACAGTAACATATTATATATTTTTGAAAAGAGAAAAATTTTACGAAGCTGAGTATGTACTAATATATAGGGTGTTCCATTTAAAAAAATTCTTTAATTTAGTGATTTCTATTATTCAATTGTTTTTTCTAATACTGTATTATAAAAATTCATAAGAAAGCTAAAACTTTTGTATTATAAACTTTTTCGTAATTTCAATAATAAACTTACAATAAGTTGTCAGATTATAGTAACTAACCCTGTGCAAATGGGTAGTAAGATCTGAGCGCCAATAAGTCAGTACCAATCTAAAACCCTGTTATCCCTTCACTGTTCCTGCAGGGAAAATGAGTAGTTTTGTTACACTCATAATCTAACTATGTATTAGTGGTAATTTACTTTATTCGTAAATTCTCTTTAGTAAAGCTTTGAAGCTAGATAATTTTAATTAATATACTTTATAGGTACATGAATTTTATATGGTAAAGTTTCGATGATATTTTGTAAGTTTAATAAATACCTTTGAGTATTTTAATAGGCATCCTTATAGTGGTTACAGGGTGTTCGGAAGTTGTGAGAAAAAAGGCTATGTTGTAATTTTACTCATAAAAAATAATGGTGCAAGTTGGTATGACACTTATTCGATCAACATAACTCTAAACTAAAAGGATAATTTTTAATATATGTTTTATTATAACTTTCGTTCCCATCAAACAATTCTTTCCAAATTTGGAACACTTATTATTGATAATATATTGATAGAAAATTATCGTCTTACTAACAATGAAATTTATCAGATTTTTTTACAGGGGGTTTTAAAAAATTAAACTACTAAAGATCGATAAACAATCTTACAAAGTCTCCTATTTTTCAAAGTGATAACATTAGCAGTCAATCGCAAAATTATTATGACGAAAAAACGATTATGGAGAAATGAGGTAATCTCACTTCAGAATATGAAAAGGGAGTTCATTGGAAGTGTTCTGTAATTAACAGCAGCAGATGCGGAAAACGTTATGGCAGCGAATGAGATCCTTCCGATATTAAACTCTGATATATACAATAATAGGGCAAAGTATTAGGTTAAACTAAATTTATGAACTCATAAATTATGAACATGTATGTGGGACTGGAATTCAAATTAATTGTAACGTAGAGAGAAAAAATGCAAATTAGAGGAGATCTAATTTGTGATATTCGACAAAATGCAAATTGAAATTTGTAGAAATTAAATTATTATGCGCCCTGCTATAATTGGTTGTTGAAACATTTGGCAATTCGAACAACAAATAATTCCAAAATATAAAAACACGTTTTATGTTCATATCGCTTACACATTTGTCTATAAATTTAAAATATCAACCTGGCTTTTTTATTTTCCAATATCAGTTACCATCTATATATAAATACGAATCATTTATACCAGTAAATTTTAAATATTTTTAAATTATTAGATAATAATTATTGGCTTATCTGGAATAATTCTCAGTAATACAATGCTGAGAAATAAGAACTTATTAAGAGATCTATTATTTTTAAACTTACAGAAAGATATTTACTTTTCATCTAACCATTCAGTTTCCTGTACTTATATCAGTATCATTGTTCAGGATAAATACAACAAAGATGCTGACTGGTTGGATTATTCCGTACATTATGTTTTATTTAATTTCCAGCTCAATTTATAAAAAAAACATGTTTAACTTTTCGTCGAGTTTGCTCCACAGTTGTGAAAAAGTTTAAAGCCGCATCGGAATACAATTATTGAATTAAAAAAGATTAAATGAATTTCAGTTCTAGTTAAGCTAAAGTTCTGCTTCTAGCTTGCAATTAAAACTCCACTCATTCAAAAATGATTTATTAATTTATACCCCTTCCTTGATAACTCTGTTAGAGCGTAATTTTTAATCAAATAACACAATTTTTGCCGGAACTGAGCTTTACGAAACACCTTTGTGTGGCTCGAAATGATTTAAACATTTCTACTTCAGTTTACTCTTTAAAATTTATATCAGCGTTTGAGCAGAATTTGAAAAATTATTAGTTTTTTACAATTTACAAAATTATGAGAAATTAAAAAAATTAGATGTTTCTATATATTAGGTACATCTAATAATATAATCACTATATTTAAAAATGTAGTATAAATTAATATTCTTTAAATTGAATTCAAATCTTTTATACGTTTTTACAAATTCTGAATAATTATACTACTCGTCCATCTAGATTACATAGTCTCCATGTAATTTTACACTTTCAATAATTTACTTTATTGTACAAAATTCAGAATGAGCTTATTTAAGATGAGTGTTGCAACAAACTAGTCAATATTCGAGGATGTACTTTTACATAATATTTTTACTTTTATGGCCATACAGCATGAATATAATACAACGGCAGTAAAAACTGCAGTGTTCTTTCATAGTTTTGAATTATTGCGTTTTCTTGCAAGTATTCATTTTAAACAATTTATAAAATGTAAAATTACATTAACGTCAGTTGAATTGTTCAAGTAAAATTTTTAATGCAATTTTCCAAAAAAAGTTAATTGATTAATTAATTAATTAATAATATTAATTAATTTGTAATGTAACTACTCATATTTACTACAAAAATAGCCTTTGTTCCTGGTTTGTAATTTTTCATAAAATTGGTATTTTTATGACCGTACAGTAGGAATGAAATATAAAAGGGATAGCTTTTTTACTGTCAGAATTCTGAATTCACAAGTATAAAAAGTGTAAAATTACAATAAACTGGTATGACTTGTTCAAAAAATTATATTACAGTACTTGTAAATATAAATTAACATAATATGTGACTCTATTTATTGTATTAATACCTACTTGTTACAGTGAATGACGTAGTAATAATAGCTACTATTTAATCCCTTTATTATATTATATATATTAGGTAATGTGAATTTACAATAAACGACTCGTCCGTCAAGATTACATAGTTTTTATATAAATTACATTTTATATCTTATATACAGGGTGGTCCGAATTTTATGCAGGAAACTTCGAGGGCAGATAGATCTCTTTAAAATAATAGGTGTTTGCCTTATAAACATAGGTCTGGAACGGCCTCGTTTTAAAGATACAGGGTGTTGAAGTTGTTAAAAAAAACTGATTTTTTGTTTATATCTCCGGAATCTANATTTTTTGGACAAAATTTTTTATTTTTATTTTTTTATGATGTGGCTTTAAAAAATACATACAATCCTAAATTTTCACCCTTCTACCATCAACCCCTATTTTTTAATAGCGATATTAGTAATTCAATAATTTTCAACCCCGGTCGATAACTGATCAATTATCACTTGATCATTTTTTTATCCCCGCCAGGCGTCGACCGGTGTCACTTCTGACCCAGTAAACAGAACGGAGTAGGGATGAGATCTCTCTCACACAATAAGCCGTTTCTCACTCTCTACAGTTTTCGGCCATTATTATTATTGTTTGTGCATCAATCGTAATAGTGACGTTTACTATTAACATTAATAAAAAAATATACACGATATACACTGAATAACACTAAATATAATGTAGATGGTAGAAGTGAAATTTCTTTATGAAAAATCTACTAAAATAATCCTAGGAATAATTTATATGGCAAAACAACGTTTGCCGGGTCTTTCTAGTAATTTATAAAAGTACAAAACTTGCAAAAGTATATCAGGTAATTTTATACCAGTATTTGTTGTGTCAAAATAGCCAATGTATTAGTTTAGTAATTTTACATATTTTTTTTTTATTTTTATGGCCGTATGACCGCAAATAATGAGTGTAAAATGGACAGTTCCTTTTTACTTTTTACAGTTCTAAATGATGATGTGCCTTATTATACTTAGATATGTATTTTAAGCAGTTTAAACCAGTTCAGGAATTGTAAAATTACATTAATATGGTTTAACCTGTTTAAATAAAATTACAAAATCAGTTTAACTTTACATGAACACGTGTGGGTTAAGGTAACCAATATTCTACTGTATAATTAACACAATATTAATTGTTCCTGTAACTTTCTTTACCTTATCAGTTGTTACAGTTCACGAACATGACATTGGGATGTAATAATAACAGTTTTCTTTTATTTTTTCAGAGTATCAACACTGGAAACGAGAAAAAAGTGTTGTTTCAACAATCCCGCGTCTAGCCACGTAATTACTCGTTCGAAGTCAGCCCTCAACAGATTACCTCCAATAAGCATATATATCCGAAATTTCGCGCATCAGTTCCGGACAAAGTCCGAGGAATCCGAGGGTACATGTGTCAACATGTAATATCCATGGTAATTAGCGACGTCTGCGAGTCCGGTGCCAATTACAGGCTCCGGACGCGCCCGGCCTTTCAATTTATCTCATCGGGCTGCGGTAATTGCGCCACTTGTTTAATTTACAGCGTCGGCTCGCACCGGCTTTGTTTCAGACGCATAATGACCATTCAGTCCGATATATAATCACCTGATAATTAATATTGTTTTTTTAAACGGCCGACAATGGGGCTTCGACCGATCGGCCGCGAAGGCCGCACACACACGCTCTGGGAACGGCGGGGACGGCGATAATGGATGGCTTTAATCAGCGACTACTTGATAGCATTACCGAACAAATTCAGTTGTTTGTCACGGAAGTGGGTTAAATCGAATTATTCTGCGGTCAAAGTTTTTACCTTATTTGTGATGTGTCCCAGCTTCCGGCTTCGGTTCTCTAAAAGGAAATGGGAATGGAACTTGTAGAATAATTTGTCTACAGGATGTTCCACGGATCCTTGGAGTAATATCAATAATACAAAAAAGTGCCCGAAGTAAAATAGAAAATTGTCTTTCCTCTAAAGTTTTGGTCAGACATGTTTCAAATAAATTTTTCTCAGCGTGGAAAAATAATATAATAATCATTTTTGACTTTCGCGTGCGGGGCGTCCTCTACAGGCAAAGTTATGCATTAAATATATTGACATATAATTTCAATGTGTGTGTGTGTGTTGATTTTAATTTTTATTTTTGTATTGTACAAACTTTAATATGCCTGTACTCAATAAAGAATTTTAGTTGGGCGCCTTTCTTTTAATTTTTTTATGTCTTATGTAGTGTAAATGTGCTTTTGGTGTGTAAATTGTAATCCTTATTTTTCTGTATGTTAATTGGTTTGATTTTGTGTGTGTGTGTTTTTTTTAATTATTATTTTTAATTAAGCTGTAAATTATTCCATACAAACCACTACTATCTTTTATGTCTTACCTTGTACTTTCTTATCCCTGGACAGCTGTTGGTATACACTTGTTACATATCAGACATATCAGAAAAACTCAGGAGTCGGTTCTATATTTACTCACAAACTAATACAATGCAATACACTTTGGAATGAATAGAGAGTTTGAAATCCAATAAGGTGTTTATTCAAAAATTTGTTATAGGTATGACTTTATACTTGAAAACTTTATAAACGCAAATTAAGAATACCTTTTTATATGTAATATGTTTTCCACAACAAAGAATATTTTAACAACAAAATTTGCCTTTTTTGGCTCAGCTTACAAACAATATAAGGAATAATTATAAAAATAAACTAACTATTAACTAACTTTATTTGATCTATGTAATATTGAGTACTTCTCCTTATATTATTTGTTGCCTATCAAGCAGGGACGTCTCTTATATCTACACAGGAATGAAAATGATGATGAGCTCGTGAAGATACAGAAATATTTAAGTTACAAGTGATTGGATTATGCTTATTTCTGTACAGGTAAGTCCTGTGGTTTGTACTGTACTTTGCAAAGATTTGATGCGAGAGAAAGCATGATTTATTGGTGATAGCTAGCAGTATTATAGTGCACTGTGTTTTAGGTACGTGGTACGTTGTAAAATTTGAAGTTTTCTTTGCTGGAAACTACGTAGAGGCCTTGCAGACTATTTGTGGGGCCACTGGAAACTGCTTTGGTACTGCTATATACTGCTGGTAGCGGAAAATTTTCATGGGATGACAACATAACTTTCTCTGGACTCTGGCAAACTGTGGATTTAACTGGTGAGTGTTTAATTTTCTTTCCTGGACAATTTTTTCTTGATTTATTTTTAATTTTCCGGGAGCTGCCTCTCCACGCTGTACATAATCCAAGCTGTAGCCAATTAATATTTTTTTGTTTTTCTCATCCTTCCTGAATATTCTGTCTCTAGCTTTGCTTAAGGTCCATACACAGAATTTTTCAGTTTTTGGATGTCCTTTTCAATCACTTTTTTACAATACTACTTATAACTAACACATTTTTCACAAATGTCCATTTATTTTTATATGCAATTCTATAAATTAATTAATAAAATATTCTTTATGTTATATATTTTTACATCATCTCCGGGTATTCATACAAAGCCACCTTTAGCTTTGATATTTGTGAAATTTATTATAAAATTTGACAATTGATGACAATTTTCATGTTAAGTTTACTCGTTTTCGAACGATATGTATACCAGATTAATCTATATACTTTAAACTTTCTTTCGGTAAAATTAGCCGTTTTCAAGATAATGCGATTTAAAAAACTGTTGGCTTCAAAAATTATATGCCTCAGAAACAGTTTAGGTGGAAATCTTAATTTTTGGGTCAATGAAAGTAGAAGTCATGGGGTTCCTTACGATGTTTTCATAATTAGCCTGTTTTATACAGGGCCCTGAAAACTAATTGACAAACCCGAGGAAATTCAAAAGTGTATAAGTCATATTTTCGCATTTCTGGATTCACTAGACAAATCTACGTCAGTATACAAGGGTTGTTATAGTTATTCTTGATGGTTTCTGATTTATCACCACTTTCCTGTTTAAAATGCGAAAAATCATGTTTCGTGTAAGTAACTCATAGCTACCTATGAAAACAAAAGGCTATGCCCTGTCAAATCACAAAAAAAGACTTACTGACGTTTCTGTGTACCTAAAAACGGATGAAGTGAATAATTATTCGAATAGTGATATTTAAACATATTATTTATTTATAGTGAATGTAACAAGGTTCTGAACAGGATATGCCGCACATTTATTTACCAGCAATGACAGAAAAGAAATTTAGGAAGATTAAATTAAACATTTTGCGAATAACTATGGTACCCTTGTATGCTCTGATGTAGATTTTTCTAGTGAATCCAGAAATGCAAAAATATACAGGATGTTCCATGTAAAGAAAATGACTTACGCACGTCTCACTTTCCTTGAGTTTGTCAATTAGTTTTCAGGGCCCTGTATAAAATAGGCTAATTTAAAAATCGTATGGGACCCCTTGACTTTTACTTTCATTGACGCCAAAAATAAATATTTCCCCCTAAACTCTTTCTGAGGTAAATACCTTTGCATGCAATTAAAAAAAAACGCATTATCTTGAAAACTGCTAATTATAAGAAATTATAAAAAGTGGCCCTAAAATTTAACGTAGAATCAAAAAATGCAATAATATACAGGGCGTTTCATTTAAAATAACGAAGTTAGTTACAACTTCCGGTACAAGCGGAAGTGCAGTGCAGTTTTGAAAATATTTTCATTGAAAGGTCATGGCCGGTAACCTGGGCATGCAAATTTTCAACAAAACCCTCTCATGGTAATTTCGTATCCTTCTAATGAACCAGTTGCGTGAATAACCCTGTATATTTACCAAATAAACACTTGCATATTAAATTATACGAAAATTGAAATGCTGGTCAGAGAAAATCCTCGGTGGACCAACAACAAAAAACGGTCAATTTTCCTAGTTTTTCACATTTCCTCCACAACACCTTTGGAAGTAGTATCCAAATCTTTTTACAGTCCCTCCTATTCACTACCCAACGTAATGGAGTGTCCTCCTACGATTCCAATTTTCTTGAATATACCCCGGCTAATGATTGTTTCCACCTAATCGAAATCAAATAACGATAAGAAGGGGCACACCTTCAAGTTTAATGACCGCACGTTCGCCGACTGGAACGTATTTAAAAGCCTTTATCGAGTGACCGGGGAAATGTGGGAGGTATCCCGTGGACGGCCGCTAAACATGAACTGGCAGTTAAGGGCCTAATTTATTTGCATTATTAACGCTTATTAAAATGATATCGTTGGGTTGAAATTCATGCACATCACGTCGGTAATTCGTTTTAAAAGCCGTTTACGTTTTATTGAAACAATCACAAGTCCGTGGCTAATTGATGAAAATGAATTAAATATGTGTAAGTATGCGGGTAATTTTGTTTGAATGGATATCAGCCCTATCTAAAATACCATGGTTTTTCGAGATGTTGTGTAGAAGCCGCCTATCGTTGCCATGTAGTGCTGCAAATCGACATTTTTCGGATCAAAATTCCTTTTACCTTTAGAAAAATATTAATCATTTATTTTTTCAAATTCCGTCTTGAAAAGTTTATTTTTTACCCTTTTTTTGTAGTTTTCTTACCCCGCCGCTAGACAAGCTAGAGCAACTTCAAACTATAGCGCGCTTTAGTCGCAGAGCATGTATAATTGAGAATTGGTCTGTGCATTGTTGTCAAATCTTATTTTTAAAGGAAAATATATTAAAAAGCAAATTTCCACACTACTCTCCGCAAGGCTTGGCACGTTACTTTTGTTGAGTGGGTGTTCACGAGCTCTACCATCTCACAAAAACTAAAGTTTAATTCTTTAAAATAAGACAAACTATGAAACAATATTTAACAAGTAATTTAGCAGCAAACTCAAGCAGTAATCACTAATGATAAATAATATACGCAGAATAAATCATCTGTTTACTCACCTGATTTTTATAACATAACTGAGACCAGTATCCTATTCCAAAGCGCTTAAAATTTCTGATACAAAGATCCCATAGTCTCTTAAATATAGAACCAATCTGACAAACAATTTCTTATGCGATACCTACTTATAAGTCGGGGTAATCTATCTGACATAGTTTTCTTTGCTCGTGACAGAAAGTAGGCTCTAACCATCTCAACTCTTTCTTGATACCTGCATTTTCATAATGTACAAAAACTTAAAATTAAAACACAAAATTTCACTGTATCGTCAATGAACTCTTAAATAAATAACTATAAGATTATACACTTTCATCAGATAAAGGCACTTTTTGTACAACCTTCCCCAAACCAAAAACAAATATGTAACCAAATGAAACAGTGCAATTTTCGGTCATTCCTGTTTTAATCAGGTGCAAGGACAGTCGACTTTTCCTCGCTTTCAAAGACATATCGCAACAAAACAACGGTTCGACATTTCGTCCACATTAACATAGAAAGAAATATGGTGACTTTAAAATAACAAGTTGTAATATTAAATTAATCTGTTTTTACAAAATTATTTTAAATTAGTTTTTTTGTCTAACAATTGATTAAAAAAATTATTTACAATTAGTAACGTATGATAACCTATGAAGATAGGTTTTTTGGTCATTGATTGTTTTCCAAATTATTTCCTTGTACTAAAATCATTATCGAAAATATAAAAAAAAAACATTTCTTTAACTATCAAAGTTAGTAAATATACAACAAAATTGAAGTAAATCTAGAACTAAAATTTATATTCAAAAACGAAATTCAAGAAAACCAAACAATTTTTGTCTGTGGAAAGAACTCTCTCCAGAGAGAGTTGAAATAAGAATAAGCAAAACAAATACTATAATCTGACAACTTATTGTGCGTTTATTATTGAAATTACGAAAAAGTTTTTATTACAAAAGTTTTAGCTTTTTTATGAAATTTTATAATACAGTATTATAAAAACCAATTGGATAATGGAAATCACTATATTAAAGAAAAAAAATTAATATATAATATATATTAGGGCACATGTCCGACGGATCGCAGTGGCTATGGACGAGGCACACGGAACAAACAAATGATTTTGACAGAAGTTCATCAATAATTTGTTTTCTATAACAAACTATTTTAACAAAGAAACAATGTTTAGTGAGAAGGAAAAATTTGAAGTTATCCGTTTATTTTATGATAATAATTAAAATCATTCTTAACTTTAACAAGTCTTAACTTTTTAATACCTAATTGATAAAAACCAACTAAAACACAAATGGTCACAGATGATCAATGAGTCCGCCATTATTATTGAAGCACTTCGTATAATCCTCATTAATTTTCAGAACTGCATTTAGTATGGAATAGGAATTAAATTCACTTAAATTTTGTATACATTGATCAACTTTATGTCTTAGTTCATCTAAGTTTACACTAGTTTCCTTATAAACCTCGTTTTTTGAGTAAGCCCACAGAAAACTGTCCAAGGGTGTAAGGTCTGGGCTATTTGAATGCCATTGATTATTTCCTCCATTACCAATCTACAAATCAAACCTATTATTTAAATAATTTCGTACTGCTCTGGTTCTATGTGGAGACGTTCCGTCTTGGTTCCAAATTAAATTGGTATAGTCGATCCGCAGGTCTTCCAACTTGTTTTCTATTTGATTTTCAAGAAAATGCAGGTATCCTTCCCTAGTCAAAGCACCTTTATAAAATGGTGGGCCAATGATTTTATTTCTCAATATACCGCACCAAACATTAAACGATATACATCCTTGACTTGGAATTTCCTTATTACAGTGTGGATTATCATTTGCCCAGGTAGGAGGATTTCTTCTATTATAAATGCCAGCTGTTGTAAAAGTCGCCTCATCAGTCCATAAAATCTTTTCAAAATAGTTTTGGTCGCCATTTTTCAAGCGCAGCATCTCTCTGCAGTACTCTAATCGCTGAATATTTTGATTTTGGGTGAATTTTTGAACCGGCATAGTGTTATAGGTTCGGTATTTATATTTATGTAACGTTCTAATAATGTTACTTTGGTTTATTTCTAATTGTCTTGAAGCATTTACTGTGGACTCTTATGGCCTTTTTACAATAATTTAATATTTGAATTTACCATGGTAAACCTCGAATGAATATTTTTGCTTACCTTGAAAATCTGGTAATATAGTTAGTTCTAATTCTTCATTTGGAATAATTCTTCATTTCTGTCTTCGCTTAATGTCGTAACATGCAGCTCGAAATGGAATTGGAAATCCGGGATGCAAACGACCATACTCGGCGCGCGCTGCATTCACATTTTTATAATTCTTGTAAAATAAACAGATAACTTTCAAAATTTTCGTTCTCAACAAACATTATTAAACTCAGATTATAGTGACTAACCCTGTACAAATGGGTAGTAAGACTTGAGCGCCAATAAGTCAGTACCAATCTAAAACCCAATTATCCTGTTATCTATTCACTCTAAAAAGTAGTTCCTAACAATAAGTTGTCAGATTATAGTGACTAATCCTGTACATATGCATTTATTTTCTATCATTAATTAAAAAAACATTAATAAAAATTATATACCTACGCAAAAAATCATCTTGTAACTTCCAAAACATGCATGCTCAGGGAACATTTCTCATTTCGGGTATACTTCGTTTATACTATATCGAAAATACTCTTTTTCTCCTTCTAAGTTTATTAAAAATCGCAAATTAGATATCATACTGCAAAATGTGCTAATCAAGCGGTTGGTGTTATTAAAATAAGAAATCGCTGCACATTTGAAATTGCCTCATCCGAAAAACTATACGGGCCACACAGTTTCAGACGCCCTTCTGCGACGATTTTAGCTGATTCTGGGACATTACCTCCATCAACATGGGGGTTTGAAGTCTACTTGAGTGGCGGAAACTTACATTGAAAGCTCTATTGAGAATTAAATTAAAGTTTCAAATGGAACATCTAAAGTGGTTGAAGTTTCTGATTCAGTTGCTCCGTCAGCATCGATATTTGATAGTCCATAGAAAAATAATTCTTGCACCATAATTGGAGCTTTAGAACAAGATATGGTTTTACGAGATTACCTTGCCTCCACGTCTGGAATAAATTTGATCCACTGTAATACTGAGAGCCTCAATTTGCAATTTTCGAACCAAGGAAATGATGGTCGCTGATTTGTTTGCGTTATAAAATTCTTTATTTGGGGTAAATACATTTTCAAAAATAAGTTATTGAAGTGCATTAAATTAAATTAATAAACAACAGCCGAACGAAACAGACTTTTTCGTTATAGAACAAAAAGTTTTTTTTTCCGTTCCAGTTCCAGCGTCTTTTTCACACTGTTAAAGAGATTTGGAATATGGTCATCTTCGGAACAAGCCCGCTGATTTTTAAAAAAGTGTGGCCTTGACTAAATGAAAAATGTTCCAAACTATAAAGTAGATTGAACTCAAATTAGTATCAAACATGATATGGGTAGATTAAAATAAAAGTATCAACAAAAAACAAAATTTTAATGATATTTGATGAAGCAAGAAATGACTATATTAATGGTATAAATTCTGGCAGCGAAAAAGTTATTCAAAGAATTTTTATGAAAACATATCCATGTAGATACTTCGTATACAGTCTGATCCTACCTTGTGAAAATAAAGGGTATTTCATTTTTCATTCAAAAAAGTATCTAATATCTTTTATATCATCTAAATTAGTGCCGATATTTAGATCAAACATTCTTACATACACTGTAAAAAAATTTCACTCAAATTTCACTCAATTTTACTCAATAATGTATCAATTTCTGTCCACACTCGATTGAGTGAAATTTTCGCTTTATTAGTATGAGTACAACTGAGTGAAACTATTGCATCAGAAATGAGTGAGTTTTACTCAAATTTGAGTTACTGCTATCAATTGAGCGACTTTTGACTCTATTCTGAGTATATAAAACTAATTTCGAGTTAACTTTTTCCCTAATATCATTTAAATTTAACTATTAGGTATTGAGTATTTTTACTCAGACTTGGTTTTTAATAATTAACTAAATATTGAGTGCCAAAATAAATGATTAATTAGGATATACAGTGTTGAAATTAGTTCACTTTGCGGGGGCCTCCTCCTGTCCTGGCTGAGACCCGCCAACCGGGACCCATCGCCGCCGGCTAAGGCCTCTTCTCTTGGTGATCACGATTTTCGGAAGTATCTAACGGGCCCCTACCACCTGTGGTCGCGATTACAGAAGCAATATGTAAGTGGTGCCATCTTCATGGCACCAATCAAATTACTCGAAATTAATATACATTTAAACTCATTCAGTAATAAAGACATTTACTCTGATTTAGGTACAAGTGCACCACATTCGAGTTTACGTGAAGAATTTATTTAAGGAGTACCTATATTTGAGTGCAAGTACTCAGTTTTAGTTTAAATATAATCACAAATGAGTAAAATGATCAAAATGACCAATATTAAGTGAACACGTATTCAATAATTTCACTCACACAGATATTTTTACAGTGTAGTACCGTTATATGATCTACTATAAAATGTATTTATGTCAAGTTCTGGAAGCAAATTGCGCCGGGTATATTGATACTAAGTTCAAATAAGAAATTGTAACATGAATACATTAACCAAAATTGCGAAACCTTTCTATATCTCTCATCGTTTCATGGCAATTTTGATTGAACTGAATAAAATAATAAACCAAAATTGAATGGGTCAAGATTTTGTATATTAAAATCTAAATTACTTACAGAGCAAGTTTATTATAAAAATTTATTTTAATATTGGCAAAATTATACATTTTTCTTAGTTTCTGCTTTCCATATTGCGTAAAATCTTTTTGTTATTTACATTTTTTTGACAATTATACTTTTATTTTTATCAGGGATGCAGGGATACCGCTTAATTTTGAATCACTCTGTATATATTTAGAAAAGTGGTCACGTTTCACGTATCAAAAGCAACATTTTATTTTTTCTTGGTGAAATAAAACTTAAACTTAAACTAAAGAAATATATGGAACAATTGAACAATATATGTATTTAAATGCTATATATAAAAGGGATGGTAAAATATTTCAAAACATATTCATGGATTTTATTATTCGGTATTGCGAAAAGGGGAGAGTAGCAATTAACTGAAAAAAAAACAAGCTTCTTCAGAACAAAACAAAGCAATTAACCTAATATACCTGAATCCACAATGCTTCATTATAAAGTTACTTGCTTTACTATAAAGGAATGTTTTTGTTTATTTTGTTTTACGATAATTATTTCATTTCCGATTTTCTGATTCGTAAAAAAAATTAATTTAGTCATAAATTTAGCAAAAATAAGGTTTAATTATACTGAAATACTACTGTGTAGATACACCGAATCCACTTTGCATTGACGCACCGAGCTTATGCGTTTTTTAAATGTCATAGGTCACAGATAATGTTAATTTGTATGATTTTCATACGGTTTACATTAAAAACCTACCCCAACTAACCTAATTTGTTACTTTAAATTTTATTAAGAACCATGAAAAGTACGCATGGTGTTAACAACGTCTATATTTTAGGTAAAAGTTTTTTTCATATATCCATCTTAAAAAAGTCATCGTGGAAAAATTATAGAAAGTAAATCTCTTTGAAGGCTCGTAACTTTTAAAAAAGATGAATTTTGGTACTGAGGAGTTATTTGGTTAATTGATTTATTTAGCTGAGAATACTTCGTACTTAGCACCTGCGCATCCACCAAAACTTAGAAAATAACAATGAATTTCAATTCCTTTTCAAATTAAATTTTAATCGTTGTCCTAAGAAATTTCATCGTGGTACCGACTGACAAAATCTTTCTAGAGAGTTTTAGGGAAATAATAAAGTTATAATATTGGATACACCAATTTTTCTAAAGTATTCGAATTGCCTGATCATAATCTATTAACAGTGAAATTGAAATCGTATGGTATAACCCCCGTTCTTTTATTTTTGTTTAAGGCTTACCTATTTCAGCAACAGATACCAGTTTGAATAGTATCGTGGATTTCACTCAGATAAATTTCATCAATCTTGAGAGATACCACATTAATCAATTCTAGGGCCACTCTTCTTTGTTTCTTTTGTTAATGATTTAATTGAATGTCTTGACGTCAGTTACTTACTATATGCGGACGACCTTAAGTTGTTTTTGTAAATTATATCTTCTATTGATCGTACTAGATTACAAGATAATCTTGACGAATTAAATAGTTGGTGTTTAAATGTTTAAATAATAATCTACCTCTGAATGCAAGCAAATGTGAAAATATGTACTACGGTTGACGCAAAGTCACTCCAGAATTTTAAGCAGTGTGCTAAATTATGATTTGTTGAATATATTCGTTTAATAACCAACTCTGCTTTTAAAAATTTAGCTGTAAACACGTAGATTTTGCATATTGTATTACACACTAGCCAATACGCTTCGAAATGCAGCATTTCTAATGAGCCGAAACTAAAAAAAAAACAAGTCGAAGTCGATCAAAAATCAAAGTCATGTTCTTTTTATTATCGTGGTGTTGTCCACATAGAATTCCTTCCGGATGGAAAAACAATCAACAAAGAATATTATCTGGGCGTTATGAGGTGTTTCCCCCGTAAAACCCAGATTTATGGGAGGACAATTCTTGGATATGGTACCATGACAATGCACCATCACACTTAGCGATAATTGTGAATGAATTTTTGATCAAAAACTCAAGAAACTGAAGGAGTTGAGGTCCATGCCGGAATATGCGTTGAAAAAGTGTTGTGATGACTGATATGTTTGTTGGAAAAAGTGTATTGCTTCAAATTTAGCCTATTTTGATGACTAATTGAATATATTGCGTTTTATTGAAAATTTCCGGATACCTTTTTGACAGAATGTAAGAATATGTTTTAAATTTTTTGTCTGACAACTAAAATAAGTGAGTGTTTACATACACTTTTCTTTGTTGTATAGGTGTAGGTATTTTATCATTTCAAAGTCCAGAACTTTTGGTGGGGCCTTGTACTCTAATGAATAATTTTGATTTGATATTCTCTCCTAGAGTGCATGCGGTCTTGTATGCATTATTAGAACATTCCCACAAATTCATACACCTATTTGATGTTTCGTATTTTGTTCATCATTTATGCAAATTGAAATCAATTTTCACCACATCGAATGTATTTAATTTCCTTTATTTTTGTTCATAAGAGTGTATGTATTACATTTTACATTTACACGTCATAATGTCTGATTTTGTCATACTGAAATATATCCAACGTCATATTTCAATGTGAAAGTAAATACGCGCCACTCGTAAATTTAGCTATTCCTTGTTGAATTAATTTCATGATACGAATGATAAAATAAATTATTTTGCGCGGAAACCCAAAACGGGGATAAAGAGTTTTAATAAACTCATTTTCTGTGTATAATTTTATTTATGATAAAATTTTCACCGTCAGAATTTCTAATATTTGTTAAATCATGTATGTGAAATAATAAATATTTCCGTCCGCCTGTGTTGAACAGATATTACAGCAAATATTCCATAAAAATAATTAATACTTATACTTTTAATATTTTGAATTAATACTTTTATAACAAATTTGTATACAACTTTTAATTAAAAAAAAAATACCCAACTCCATACTCATTATTCAATGATTTTAACTGGAATGCGCTTAATACACCTTATGCGTCTATGAAATAAAGGTTATTATGAAAATTATATATTATGTTTTATAGGCTTTATGTTGGCTGTATGTGTATTTGCTTGGCAGGGCAATTGCTGCAATGAAAATAATGGTATTTCGAGCATTTATAAGTAATATCAATATCTGTTTGTTATTATTTTTGTTATTAGTTTCAAGATTGGGTAGGTTCTTTTATAAACTCATTTTGTTTTAGTAATTAAATGTCTTTTCGTTAGCGTCGTGTCCTTCAATTCATCATCATTATTTATTTTTTGCTCACTAATTTGCGAATAATTTGACAACAAAAAAGATATCGAACCCTTTTTAGTGTCAAAATGTAGCTATTTTTATGCCCTTCAACTAAAAGGTAACATTATGCCGAGTTTCTATCCTTGGAACAAATAAATTTAATTTTTCCAATAGAGCAGGGCAGTCGATTCTATAGTTTATTAAATTATAAACAAAAGCAATTGCTGAACAGTTTCTTCTAAGCAATAATGACTGTAATTGGAAAGCTTGAAGTAACACCTTATTAACTATACCTTTATCAGGATATACACCATTTATTTTAAAGGAAATAAACTTCAAGAACTTCCACTGCACCGACTCTATTTGACACATATAATTATGATATACAGGGTACCAGATAATGGATCCGTATTCTAATTTACTTCTAATGAGTGACACATATAATAATTTTATTCAGTTTTAGAAGCCGAACATACTACATTGTTAATATGGTCAGTAAGAGCCAGTTTAGAATCAAACAATATACCTAGATCGTTATAAGACGAACAACGTTCAATAGCAATGTTATTAATTAGATAATTATAATTTAAAACTGTCCCCCTTTTGGTGTATAAGACTATTTTACATTTATTCAGTTTCAATGTGTTTGTAGAACACCATTCATTTATCTTATTTAAATCATTTTGAAGCTTCGAACAATCATTTTCTGATGTAACATTACTAAATATTTTTAGATCATCAGCATTTGTTGAGCCAATCCTTAAAAAACTGCATTTCTCTGATCAGACATTAGGGGCTTCCCTCACCCATTTTGTCGAGAAATAGAACAAAATGTCAATAACAAAAGTTATGCACTATTTAATATACCTGAATAGGAAACATTTCTGAGAAAAATTCAACTCTGATTTGGTACACCTTGTATTTATTGCTCCATTTTCTTTGCCATTCGGATTTACAAACTGAAATTATTGGAAAACTATCCAGATATTGTATAGATAAATTCTTCTATACTCGGACATCTTTCAAACAACATCAACCGAAGTTATCAATAACATTGATACAAATCATGGTTAGCATTTTATTTATAACAATCAGGACTTAACATCCACATTTTTAGAGAATCAATATTAGCCCCCTTTTAGATTTTTCATTTTGGTATGAACATACAACTTTAAGTTAGTGTTTCATTTTAATATAAATATTTTTTCTAAATAACGCATTGTTTGATACATTTTCCAGTTTGGTACAATTCTCAAGGTAATTTGTAACAAATGACAGTACCAGTTAAATTTATCTATTTTTTTATATACACGTCTCAAAAAATTGTTGAGAAAATATGTTTAATAAGAGAAACAATCGAACCACTTCAGTTCATTTCGTTGAATGTCTCATAAATGAATATGATTTATTAAAGCTTTAAACTGGCAATGTAACATGCATTAGTTTTGTAATTGAAACGTTTAAAATAATAAAAAAAACAAAGACATGTGCAGTTGTGAGGATAAATCACATTTGTTAATCCAATAAGGCGCTTCTACACTTGTACTTGTTATTATAGCAATTTCCAGGGCAGCTTCCGAGAAATTAATTTTAAAATACATCTTACATTTAAAGAACAAATACACCCTTTGCAGTTGACGTCGCTGACGAGTCATTTATTAAAGAAGGTCAAATTACTAAATAAAATGCGGATTTCTCAACAAGCTGACAGCTGTCGTGTACGCGTGTACAACAAATGAATCGTACTTCTTAAATAATGATTCATGGTCTGCATCGGAATTAAACTTAAATTGAAATTTTCATGGCTTGGAATCGAGTCACGTCTGGAGTTAAATTAAAAAATGTACTACGTACATGTACTAGTGTTGATAGGATATTAATTTACATTAAAAGAATGGATTTAGAAAACGAGTACATAATAACGTCCTAAATGCATATTTTTGGCCTTAAGATGTACGACGTAAAACTTTTGATGAACAATGAGGCTAAATGTATGAAGAACAAATAAATAGAAGTGTGAAAACTCGGTTAGCAGAAATATTTTTTTTGCACTTAGACTTACCACGTTGACACCATGAACTTATTTGGAATCGCTGAGTCCACAGGTAACTTTGGTTTTTGCAAATGTTTGTGCATATTGTCTATTTGGAAGCGCATCTAACTAGCAGATTGCATTAATGTTTCCATAAATTACTACCACATCCATTCATTCATTATTGTATTGCCGGGTAATTTTGGTATACTTATTCACACTTATATGTACATAATACTACACTGTCTCTTCACAAAAAAAATTCTGCACGTTTCTGTAATGAAAACTAAAGAGGAACTGATGATTACTTATAATTGACGAGCAAATTTTTTCTTTTTGAAAAAAAAAAATGGGACAAAAAGCGAAAGATGTTTATAATTGTAATTTAAGAAAGCGATGAAGGATATTTGGTATAAAATTTGATGAACATTTACCACGTTTGGGAAACAAAAAGTATTTCTAGAGACAAATAATATTATATTATACAGGGTGTTAATGAACTTATGTCAAATATTTTTGCATATGTCCGTTATGTCAATATACACGGATTTGTGTTGAGTAAAATGTAATTTTAAAATCTGACTTACCTCAACATAGCAAGGAGCTGCCTTTTGAGAACTGCAGATTTTCATAAAAGATGTTCGATGTGCCCACTAGGGGAAGGAAGCCTAAATAGTTGAAGTGAGAACAGTGTGGAGATGGGAGTAAGACGATCGGCAGGCAGTGAGACAAAATAGTGAAAAATCAAAGTGTTTCACCCGTATTAATTAGCAGGTAATAATCTCTAAGTACTTTGTTGTTAATTGTTCTATGTAATCTTATGATTGTGATGGTTATAGATGTTTAATGATAACAATTCTTCTCTGTACGTTTGGCCTTCATTGTCTTATGCTCAGGGGCGTATATTTTTCTACGTAACGTAAAATTGTTACAATTATTATTAAAGATTGCTCATTATTTATTACATGTTAAAATATGTATATATTGTCGTGACTGCCCAGATATTGCAATAACAACTCCTTTGTTTAACATTTAACTTGTTTTATCATGATTACGTTGGTCGAAAAACAAATAACAAAGCGTTTCTTGTGCTCATTTTATGTCATACGCATATAAGAACCTTGTTGAATTTACTAACATTTTCGCCCGTGAGGAATGAATCTGTAAAAAGAATAATTAAATACAAAAAATAATTGCTAAAACAGATCTTCCGAAATCTCAACTCATAGCTGGATTGCCTCCCGTATCGGACTCCAGTACCTTCCGGCCCTGCCGGCTAACTAATACCAAACCTCTTCAGTTTTACTTGGAAGTGTGTATGTCTAATTCGAGTGAGGTGACATTTAGTGAGAAATTAAATGAGTCTGGGGTTATTTATCATTAGCAAAGGATCTTAATTTATGCCTTTTGTTATCGGTTGTTTTGTATTTATATTTGGGTAGTTAGAGCATCGATCGTGGGTTTCTCTGCCATGCTCTTTCCCCACAGGAGCTCTAGGTGAACCTGGCACTCTCATTTTATATTAAATGGTTGTTAATGTTTTTGTTGTTCTTTCTACATGTTTAATTTGAAGACTGTTGTACAAAAATAATAAAGTTAGGTGTATTTACTCTGCTTCTGTTTTATAAAATTAAACCATACTTCCCCTCTTTAAAGTTAGTAGCCAGCGCCTTCCGGTCAATGAAAAAAAATAGATGTATACAACGTATGTATTCCTTATGACGATCACATATTTTTGGCCACAACTACGTTTATTTTTTTTTCGATCGAACCCGGAGTTGTTATACTACACAGTGGTGAATGTTGTGGACGTTACGTATACCAGTTCGACTGAAACATGCTTCATCTGTAACAAGTATTTGCGCTGTCAATTGAGGATTTCTTGCATGTTCCTGAAAACTCGACGTAGTGGAATATCCTCAGGAGTAAGCGCTTGAACACGTTGAATATGAAATAGGTACAATTGAGCTTCTCGTAGGTAATGTCCGCCACACAACAGGATGCGATATATTTATTTGCTGTGCGATATTTCTGGTGCTACGATGCGGATCTTCTTCGATGAGATCTAAAATCATCTCCTTGATATTTAAGATTCTTAGTGGTCGCCCTGGGCACCGTCGCGATCTCGACACGGTTGTACTTCACCGATGTCCAAAATTCTTTGCGCCACAGCAACAATTGTTCGCGGTGCGGGGGCACGTTGTTTAGGATATCTTGCACGGTACACTTAACAAGCTCTGCGGGCATTTTCGTTTGCTTCGCCATAAATTATGAGCATATCATAATATTCGCGATTGCTAAATAAATACGCCACATTCAAAAGAAAACTTAGAAATACGGCTATTAAATGTACTCTCGGAAAACAGCACAGCAGTCACTACAACAATGTATTACAAACTGACTTTCGAATACAGTGCGGCTTCATAAGAAACCTACAAACTCGTAAAAAGTGTTACAGAATTTTTTGTAAGTACTCGCCGCGATAAAATACACGTATTTCAGCAGTTCCAAAACAGTTTTAAACACATTTGAATTAGCTTTTGTCTCTATGACTTTAAACTTCCGATACAAGTTAACTCAGTTTTTCCTCCTTTTTCGCCCCTTTAAATTTTTGACATAAGTTCATTAACACCCTGTATAGTAGTAAAAAAAGTAAATATCTAGTGAACATTATAAGGTTAAATATAGTTGGTCTGTATCCATATTTTTATTAAATTTAGTGAACAGGTAGGTTTAAAATATAGGTAGTTTGACATCTTGACAGTTGTGAGGAATTTTCATATTATTTGCTTACATGCTCCAGAGTTTCATTTGTTATTCCGTGACAATGATATACACCTAGTCCATAAAGACAACAAATTATATTCTTAGATTTCTGTGCAAACCTAGGAAATGGTTTTATAAGTGCACCCTTGAGAAAAAGACCGACTGCGTCTCGGGGTAAGGCCGCTGAGCGTCAAACCGGGGTCGGAGCCGTCGGCGGCATGTTAGATATGTCTTTGTGTGCTGCCAACAAGCTTGTTCCTATGAGATTCTCTCAGCGATTGCCTTCAATTAGATCTGAGGTATTTTTAAAATGAAGCGTACCAAGTTAAATTAATAGAACCGGAATGTCTCCCGGACAAAGTGAAATATTTAATTAATCCCTAGGCTACGTGTGACTCTGATTTTTCATTAGTTCTAGGTCGATATTAAGACGTGTCGCATTATCTCCAGGAATTTTAGTTATTTTAGAAGGATATGGCGTAAAAACTTTGCGCTGGTCTTTTAAAGGAGTATGCAATTAAACTCCAGTAAAAAGTTGGACCAAATTTGATTAAATCATAGGAATCTAATAACTTAAATTATATTAGTTAAAAGCAACGTTGTATGGAGATGTTATTTCAAACAAATTCGAAAAATAAAATTCTTTTTCAAATTATTCCACTTTTTTTAAACCAATGTCGGTCAAGGTGATCTATATTTAATTATCGCTCTCGCCTCTTTTATGTCACATTGACAGAATGTAACCTATCTATCGATGTATGTATTGGATTCGAGATTTCGCTAAAGGACAATACTATCCGAATTCTGTAATGCGCATAATTTCTTAAACAAATGTACAAAACTACATGATTCAACACTTCTCGAAATTTTTTTATTTTATTAACATTTGAAAATGTATTCATTATTATCTGTAAACTAGTTTTGAATTTTAAAGAAACCTCTTAATACATTTGAATTAAATGAAATTCAAAATCAGAATAAATAATTAAAAAAACAAAAATTAGATATTAATCGTTGAAAATATACTACTCAAATATATTTATATTTTAGACATTGGTGCAGTTTTTTACTATAATAGAACATGTAATTGACAGTTCCTAGCGAATAGATTAGGAATAAAAAATATCAAATGTAAATTAATATGTACAATTTCTTTCAAAAAAACTTGTTGAGACCTGCTGAATTCACTGTAGAATTTATCATTCTTAACGTTACCAATAAACGATTTCTATGTGAACAGTGCATCCCAAAATGATAGAACATTCATATTATTAGAAATTGGTGGCGTTATTAGTTTTGTTTTTTCTTTAAACCACACCTTCCATCAATCATACAAAGTTTACACAAATGAATCAACTCTGATTTTCACAACACAATTTAATGACAATAATTATATATATTTTTTATTTTTTTGAGCCATGTTTGACAGACCTATGCAATTACCGACATTTTTTTTAACATGACTCTCTATATTTTATAGTATAAATAGATAGTTCTTCTAAAGACGAATTCAGCGATACCTTTTTGTCAATAGTTGTCAAAAATTGAGGAATTAAATGAAAACAATAATTTAGTACTACTTTTTATTTTATTACAGCAATTGTTCAAAGTTATCAATTACATTTTGAATAACATTAGGTGTTCTGTTTCGAACTTCTTCTCTGATACGATTTTTCAATTCTTCGATAGTGTCTGGTCTGCTCACATACACTTTGCTTTTAGATAAGCCCACAAAAAGATCTAGTGGGGTTAAGTCAGGGGGGCGTGGTGGTCATTCAAGTAGACCTCTTCTGCCGATTTGGGAAAACTTCATTAAGGTAATTTCTTACATCGAAGCGAAAATGTGGAGGGACACCGTCTTGATGGAACCAGACATCACCAGCAGGCATATCGTGCTCATTAGGGTTAGGAAAAATTCATTCCAGGGCTCGAATCGCAAGAAATAAAGTCCCAGTATGCAATTTCCTACTATTCCAACCCACTTTTTCCTGTCGTTGTGTATATTCTTCTTGCATCCAATACGGATTGTCTGGACTCCAAAACCTAGTATTTTGCCTGTTCACGATTCCGTTTAAGCAAAAAGTTGCTGCGACAGTGAAAATTGTGAGAATTTTTAAGTTGACTTGTCTTCCAAATAAATTTATAATATCCTCGCAAAACTGCAATCTTCTTTCTGTGTCATCTGCCCATTGTTCTTGTAAGACATTAACTTTGCAAGAATGCCATTTTTGAAACTTCAGAATTCTGCGATCTAAGGACTTCGACAAGTTGAAGTTGGCTGTTATAGATCTAATGGATGAATGAGGATTTTCAGTAATGGGGAGCATCATTTTGACGATCATTTTAGCTTACCGTTCCAGGTAAATCTTTTATTATTTCTTCAAACTTTTTGGATACTTCACTTATTGTAGTTCGACTAATTCTCTGGTCTGGATATTTGTGGTGAAATAAGTCATATACCTCCTGTTGACTACGGATTTTATCTCCGCATCTAATCATAATTAAAATTTCAATTCTCTGCTTTTCGCTTAAACAGGCAATCATTTTTCAAAATAATTTAACAACGAATGAATTGGAACTAAAAGGATTCACGTTATACTTAAGGTACTCCGTTGAATTTTATGTGTTTAACAATATGTGTCTTTTTTGAGAAAAAAAGCTTTGAAGTAAGTTCAAAAAGATTAATAAAGAGTAGGTACGTTTTTTAAAGTACAGAGGATACTATGACTGTTTGAAATAGTCGTCGAACGACATAAAAGACAATGTTTTACATTTTTCTGACAACTATGAGAAAAAAGTAGGCATAACCTTATATTGCTGAATTCGTCTTTAGAAGGGTTATCTATTTATACTATAAAATATATAGCGTCGTGTTAAAAAAAAATTTCGGTAATGTTATGGGTCTGTCAAACATGGCTCAAACAAATAGAAGACAATATTGAAGATAAGTGACAATTTCTATTTACTAATTGACCTGTTTCAGCGATTTTTTTAAATCTAAACAGGAAAAAAGATATAAATTTTATATACCTAAATATTAAGCTTTGAATAAAGGGCATCTTGCAATATGTATACACCAAAACATTTATAAAATTTTCACCGTATTTCTTTAAAATTTCTTACGTTTGGATGTTTAATTATTAGTTAATAATAGTAGCAAATGTGCGCCACATGTGCTAGGTATCAATTTACTAATGTTTATTTGAAATACATACCAGCGTCAAAAATTTTCCCGGTTGTGCACTTTCGTCTCACAATATAATTTTAAATATGTACCATTTTTTTATTCCTTTAAAACACCGTAGTTGTTTAGATACGTAATAGTTCATTAAAACTATTGATTAAATATACTTAAAGGTACTTAAAATAAAACACCGTCCGTGAAAGTAACAAATCGACACTAATACGTCAAGAAATACCGAACTAATTAATTTAAATATTTCAAACCTTACTGATTGTGTTCAAAGCGTACCATTACATACTTTTCTGAAATAAAATTTCTGACTTTATCATTTAATAGTTACTTTTGCTAGGGAAATGACGACACTGTTTTGAATAGAGCCTAAAAGACCGACATATTTAGTAACTATAAATACCAAATCATTCTTAAACTCTATTAAAGATTCTAATAAATACACACAAGTTGAAAATTTGAATACTACACACTCTCCAGATTTTAAAGCAAATTTAATTACTTTTAGTTGTTTTGTACTAATTTACTCAGAACCATGCACAACACTTAAGAGTATCTATAAAATAATGTTTTGTATATTTTGTACAGATATTAAATAATATAAATGTTTAGTTTAAAGTTTATTGAATAACAATGACTCTATATTATTACACCTGCCTATTTTTCAAGGGTAAAGGACAACGACGACCAAAAGGCAATAAAAAAGAGGCTGACATAGACATTTATAAATATATCTTTCTTCTCTACAAAACAACTGACATTTTATTTGATTTCAATGAAATATATGTGAGGACTGAACCAATTCGGTTTCTTATTTTTGATTTTAATGTGATGAATTAATTGTAGAAGTTTACATCGAAATTTCATATAAACAATTTGTCACTGTCATATATAATTTCAGAGATGTTTAAAATTTTTAGATTTCAAATTACATCAATTTTTCTGACAGAATTTAAAATTCTTATCTTTTGTTGAATTATATGAAAATATTTTTGTACAACTTTAAGGAGTACCTACAATAAAGTAGGGTAAATTTTTATGAAATTTTTTAATCAGGTCTTTATAAGCAGTTCAACCCTCACTTTTATGATTTAGTTCGAACCCTACTGTGGATACCTATTTATTTCCAATTTTCTAAAACTAAATAAATATGGACTAGCTTTTTTTGAATTGTAGTTGTTTTGAATCAGAACTTTTTACTAAAATACCTCCTCTTCTAAATATTACAGGTATCTATAAAATTCTAAATAGGTTCAATTCTTAACAGCGCCCGTACAAAACAGTACAATGCCCGTCAAATGTCCTGCAGGTGTCACTACATTATTCCCAAACAATCGTTCGTAATATTAAATCTCCTGAAAGGAACTAATGATAATGGTTGCTCAGCAGTCAAAGCTATTTCTAGATTACTTAGATCCTAATCTGTGTCTTTCAAATTTTTATCTCAGAACCCGTAGCGGCATTTTCTATAGCCCTTTGCTTCAGCTGGAGGTTCTTACAATAAACCAGAAAGCCGTATCAAAAGTACATTTAGACTGAATGCCTATTTTAGCATTTCTGTTCGTTCATAGCATTAAATATGGAACATGGAACAAATCGATAAGAGCCAGTCAATCTGCTTTCTTAAATTCAGATACAGAACTACAGAACTCTTTTTTAATTTGTGCAGAATATTTGTATTAATGTAATTAAATCATTGACCATTATTTTTTGGTTTTACTTTAATTAATTATTATTCATATTCTATTGTTTTGTCAACTGTTACTAAATATATACAGGGTGTGGCAGTTATAATCTGCAAAAATTAAACTACAGCTTCCTAACGATATTTGTAATAGAAAAGTCTTATACGAAAAAGATGAAATTTTCTTATTATAATAATACTTATTAATAGTAATTACTATCTTAAATGCTTTGTTGTTACTGCAAGAGTTCGCAAACAAAACCACAGCCGTAAGCATATGTAGTTGTCAACTGCGTGCACTAAACAAACTTCAATTAAAATATGGAAAAAAATAAAATAAAACTTACCATTTCTAGAGAAAATGTTGAAATTGATCCCCATTAGCGCGGATACAGGCATGGCATTATGTCGGCAGCTTCAAGTAGATGGTTTCGCAATTCTTCCACCGTAGCAATTGGAGTATTGTAAACCAATGACTTCAAGTGACTCCAAAGATAAAAGTTCATTGGTGTTAGATCAATAATTCAGGCAACCGGTTCTCCAAAAAGTCACCATATGTTGGTCCTTTTAGTCCTTCAAAGAAATAGGGACCCAGAAGTACATCGCCTATTATGCCAGCTCAAACATTTACCGAGAACCGATGTTGAAAATGAGTTTCCCTAATCGCGTGAGGATTTTCATTGGCCCATATGTGCATATTATGGAAATTCACTTCATCACGGGTAAATGTCGCCTCATCCAAACATAAGCAGGAAATACTACTTGATTGGCACATTGCCGTAAAAACCATCTGCAACAACGCATTCGTTGATCACAATCCGGGGTAAAATCTGTTGAACTGGTTGTAAATGATAGGAGTGCAATAGCTGGCGCCTTAAGATGCGATGTACGGTACGAGATCAGGTTCCTACTTGTTGTGCGAGTCGTCGAGTACTAATTGTGGGGTCTTCGTCAAGATTTCCCTATACTGCATCTTCAACATTAAGGTTCACTTGCTTACCAGGTCTTTCTCTTCGAGGAATAACACTTCCTGTATATCGCAGCCGCTGAACGCACTGTAGGATTGTATGTACACATGGGGGGTGACGTTGTGGTCAGCGGTCTCGGTACAACCTAGTCGCCGCGAGCGCATTTTCTCCGGCTGCACCATACACTAACACCATATCGACACGTTCGGAAATAGTAAATGCATTGTTTTCTCAGTTCATTATAAAACTAGTTTGTGCACAAACTAAAAAATTAAGCAAAGTAAGAAATAAGAATCTCGTTTTTAATGTAATCGGCAGGTTATTCTTATTTTTTACTTTTTTATAAAAATTACACTGTCACTATCGTGGAATTACAAAATAAAAACTTTTGTCTGGAATCTTTCACTTTTTAACACTGATGGGTGGATGGACGATGCTTAATACTTAATAATTAAGTGAATAATGAATTCAATACAAATACAAAATCAGTTGATGGCATAAATTTTTTGAGAATGTAACCTAACCTTCTTTTAGTATTACTAGTATTATATTATACCGACTTAAACATTTCCAAAGTTTAGTAATAAATAACACTGGGTCGGCCTTCATTTTCGTTGAATAAATTAATTTTAATTTAAAAAAAAACGCGAAGATAGAACTTTATCGTATAAGACTTTTCTATTACAAATATCATCACGAAGCTGTAGTTTAATTTTTATAGATTATACACGCCACACCCTTTATTTATTCGGCGAACAGGACTGTGATCTTCTTTTCACAGTTATATTTTTGTAATATCATGTTTATTAAAAGTATTTCATATGATCTTAATGATATTCACGAGAGCGATCCATAGAAATCTCGCACATACGCATTTTTTATTTTATTGAATCTGTGTTTGCACCTATGAACATTTCTGCATGGGTACACCCATCCACATCCACCCTGTATATGTGTAACCAATCAAATTTTCCGATCGTAGTGACTCCCATTATTGATCCTCATAAATTTAAGTCCCCGAACTGAGACCATCTTTCTTGCGGTCACACTGCCGCGTCCTGTGGTCACCGGGATATTAACATTTAAATTATTTTGACACCGAGAGTATGCCGAATAACAGTAAATTTATTCCAGTCCGGACCGGAGCCACGCGCAAAAACGGGAATCTAGCCGCGCGTAAAAAACATTCCTTAATCCATGTAAATACAACTGAATACAACTTATACTAACAAGATATGGGTGATTATCTTGTCTAGGTTATTAATCATAGCTCGAGGGTTAGATTGCTTGCAAGGACCCACTTCTTGCCTCCCGTGGAATTTGCCAACGCCGTCGCTAAAAACGGGCCTTTGTCAACGCCATCTTGCGTACACGGGGTTAGCAAAACAAGGAAAAGAGGATCTTGGAGTCCTGCGATATGATCGATTACTTTATTTTGGAGACTACTTGGGAACTAAAAATTTAAAGCCTTGGAATTTACGAGTCATAAGCTTCATTTACTGCGAAATGGTCCCGCAATTTGGGTCAAACTTTCAATGTGGGGCAAATTTATGAAACAAGTTTGCTTCCCAGGAACCTCTATTAATGATGATGAACATAACTAATTGTAGTCGTATATATTATGTAACGAATTTCGAGGATGAAAATATAAAATGCATAGTAGGTTTAGCAGTGGACAAAAAATGTTTTTAATCTAAATTAATGAACTGTTGAAATTTTAGTTCCTTAACAGTTGGTTACTGATTTATTCAACATTTCAGTGCTAGTCTTATAACTGAAATAACAATACATTGCAATCTGATTAGAAGAACAGGTATAATATGGATTCTTTCAATAAAAAAATTCGATAGGTGCTTGATTCAAAAGGATAAAAACACGAATAAGAAAAATTATATGACTCAACTGAATAAAGAAAAAGGAATTAATTAATTTAATATACTGCGTTATATTTAAGAGGCTTCAGTTGAGTATTGGTATAATCTACAAAGCTTCTGACACTTTACATTTCATTTTTTAGATGTTATTACTATTATATCTGTTTCAAAATTAAAGAGCTTTTAGTTTTATTTTTAAAAATCGAATTTAAGATTAGATTTGGTATGTTGTTATCTACATAAAATATATCTAAATTCATGATTTTACAGTATTTCTTGTTTGCAAAAATTATAGAGCATAGGTATTATTATGGATTCCTTAGGGAAAAAATGCGACGGATTCTTTGTTCAAAAGTATCAAAAAACGGATGAAGAAAAATTGTTGTGACTAAACTGAAAATAATAGCTATTTACACCATAAACGAGGTAAGTATTATTTACCAGTCGAGGACAATATTGCGCCCGAGCGGAGCGATGTCTGGCAACAGGGTCCGAGACTGGTAAATTATACTTAACTGCTGTGTGGTGTATAACATTTTATCTGCTCGCGTAGTTCTTTATGGTTCATGAAATAAATTTTAGGTTTTATTTTTTGACATTTCTTACAAGTTCATTTTGACATTATTCGAAATCTTGCAAAGTCGCCTTGGTTGTTTGAATTTTGTCGTTTCTAACGTGTTTATAAACAAAGCTACATAAAAATTGCAATTTTGCAGGCTTTTGAATTATTATTTCTAAATGAGTGTTTTCAAATAGAAAGTGCAGCATATGCTGCCTGCGAATTATTATTGCCCGAGAAATCGAAAGTACGCTACCGACTAGCATGTAGAAATTTCAAGGAATGGTGCCAGAACAAAAATACTGGTGTTTCTGAAATGCCACTGCTAGCATATTTCATGGAGAAGTCAAGAACTTTAAAGTCACCGACGAGTTTGTGGAATACTCACTGATTAAGTATTTTTATAGACGAGAACGTGGATAAATCAAAATACTCCAAGCTAAGAGCATTTTTGAAACGTAAGAATGATGGCTATACACCCAAAAAGTCAAAAGTTTTTACAAGAGAACAAGTCAACGATTTTCACGTTCAGGCACCCGATAACACATATTTGCTAATAAAGGTAGTGACGGTGTTAAGCATTTCAGGAGCATGCCGTTCTGATGAGATATGCAAACATACTTTGGACAGTATCAATTTCAAAAATTTCGATGACATTATTGTAGTTACAATTCCAGATTTTAAAAATGGTTTGTCACGTACGTTTATAATTACTTCTCGTCTGGATTCTGTTTCTCACCTAGAAATTCTCAAGAAATATATCAAAATTAGATTGGAAAATGAAAACTGAAATTTCACGCTTTTTTATGTGCTATCAAGCAGGTAGACGTTACAATCAACCAGTTGGCAAGAATACCTTTTCTATGATTTCTAATAATATTGCACAGTTCTTGAAACTTGAACATCCTGGAACATATACAGGCCATTAATTCCGAAGAACATCGGCAACGTTACTGGTTAATACGGGAGTTGATGTATTAACAATCAAGAGACATGGTGAGTGGAAATCAGCCACAATTGCAGAAAGTTATGTTGCTGACAGTTTAAGTAACAAAAATGGAGTAGTCAACAGGATTCTTTACAATGACACTTCAACTCCAGGTTCTAGTAGTACGTCGCATCATACTGTTTTAATGGATCAGTCTGATAACATTGAGCCTCCGGTGACTGAAATGGAGCGGTCAAGTCATTTTGAGAAAAATGAGACAGTTAATGACCGCAAGAATAGTAAATCATTCATCGGTTGCCTCACCAATGGTGTACTGACGAGAGTTAATATGTTTGAAACCAATCTATATCCGTTGACTCTCCTTATCAACGATCTTACCTATTTAGTATATATTGGGGATGTAACTGTTGTACAGTATCATTAGTTAAAAACTTTTCAGTTGAGTTTAAGAAAAATATTAAATAGATCACCGTGTTTCTACAACAAAACATGTATGACGCGCTCAATAAACATCCGAAAATTGTTTGATAATGATGCTAAAAACTGTATTCATTTTTTAAAATTATATTATGAGTACCTAAAAACCTGTCATTAATTATTTGAAATACTATATATTAATTTCTTCATTAAAATCAGTCAATAAAACTTACCATACTGTAGAATTATGTTTTCATGGATATTCTATAAGCTTTCCCATTTTCGTTAATTGGTTGATGCATAATTTAATTAATTATGATAATTAACTACCAGACATAAATTTGTATCTAGGACACGATAAAGGCAACAAATATTAGTCTCTAGTATATTCCGTGTGAGATCGATTTAATAATTTTTATGTGTCTGATACCACTTACACTTTTATCATTTCTCTTTATCATGTCGATTAAAATGCCCTAACTAATTAGATACTATTTTGGCTTTTATTTGTTTTGATATTCATATAGCTAAGTATAGTGGGTTTATACAGGGTGTCCCGAAATTCATGCAACAAAATTTGGTCATAAATTCTTAAGACAAATTTAGGGGACCCGTATTTTTTCTTTTTGCCAACTGACCCCCTCTTTCGGATTTACAGCCCTCTGAAATGTGCCTCTAAGAAGTCTTTTTTATATCTCAAAGCCATGTTGTACGAGAATCAGTAAATTTGGTACACAAGGTTTTAATCTCACAGTGCTACGCTTTTTGGCGAGAAACCCCTTTAAGACACTTTTTCGCGGGCCCCCTTGTCTTTAGAACCAGAAAAATTTGGTCGCAAATTTGATTGTTTTTTTAATTATTAGTTAGCTAGAAAGCTATTGAATTTAGAAACTTTTTTGTCTCTTGACATTTGTTTCGTAAAACGCAATGTTTTTGAGGAAATTGGCGAATCACGATATGCATTCGATTACATTTTGACATTTTTCTCGAAAACATTGCGTTTTACGAAAAAAGTGTAAAAAGACAAAAAGTTTCTAAATTTAATGACTTTCTAGTGGATTGATAATTTTTAAGTAATTAAAATATGCGACCAAATTTTTTTGCCTCCAAAGACAAGGGGGCCTACGAAAAATTGTCTTAAGGGGATTCCCCGCCAAAAAACGTAGCACTATCAGATTCCACATGCCATAAGACCCCTGTGTACCAAATTTAGTGATTCTCCTACAACAGGGTTCTGAAATATAAAAAAAAAGATTATTCTTCAGGGGGACGGACGGACGGACTTCAGGGGGCTGTAACTCCGAAAGAGGGGGCCACTTGGCAAACATAAAAAATACGAGTCCCCTAAATTTGTCTTAAGAATCTGTGATCAAATTTTGTTGCATGAATTTCGGGACACCCTGTATTAAGTTTACAAATTATAAAATTTTGCCCTAGTTGAAAAGACACGAGTTATAAATAGAATATGGATAGTACCCTACATTTCCTTTTTAAAAGTTATAAAATTATACATATATCTAGAATTGTGCATATTTTAATACAGGTATTGTAATATCGAAATACATAATATGAGGATCTCGCGTGCGAAACCAGATTATCCAGTTTTTTCACAAAATCGTTTTTAGTTGGTTTCTAATTGTATGTTGTGAGATCTATCAGTAGTACATGTATTCATTTGCGACCAGAACGAGGTATATCCTATTCACATCGTCAACCAAAGTTTGTGATTTGCAACAAAACCGGTTATATACAAATTTTGCAAACAAAAGGGTTTATATCCGTATCAACAAGTCTGTGCGAATCGGTGCATTTTAGTTCGTTAGAGGTATTGTTGCTGGTGCCAAGTATTTTCCATTGATGAAGGATGACATTGGCGAAGAGTGGCAAAATAGGGAAGACCTTTTGTAGTATAAAAACTTGTTAGTACCTGTGAAAGAAACAAATATTTTTTAGAAAACAATGAAACCCAAACGCATTTTTTCACTTGTACCTTTTGTACGTAAAATTGAATGGAGAATAGGTATGCTTAGTCAAAAATTACTTACAGTGCGACACAAAAAAGTTAGGGTTATTTAAATCCAGGTACAACGCTGTGGCGCCCTCTAACATTAAATAAAAAACTAAGTAAATATTTGAGTTTCTCATCATCAATACTCCCAGTTTCCCGAATTTCGTCAAAGTGCCACTTTGTTGAACAAAGATATAATCAAAATATCAAACAAAAATTTTTATTTGGACGTTCTATATCTCAAAAAGCAAGCCGTTACGAACCCATGTTCAAATGAATTTTTTATCTTAAAATTAGTCAAAGATTCACCCCTTAAAGTTTGTACAAGTACTTAATAAACACCCCGTATGCACATTTACACATCTGAAGATTTTTTTCTAACATTTTTAATTTCTGATTATCTTCACAACGCTGCAATTAAACCGCGGTTTCGATGAATAATAGTCTGGGTATGGCAACGCGTTGCATGTCGCCTAACCATCATGCTTACCTACTTTTGGTTAATTAATTTACAGCTGATAGCGCACACGTTTCAGGTTTAAGCACTATCAACAGTCATTACAGTTGCTTTACTTAACGCGATGTCTGGCTCAGATACTCCCTTTTATCAGGCGCAAGACGTACCTCTTCAGGTGCCATTGAACCAGTCGTTAACAGTATTCTGTAACTTGCGGTAAGAGTATGCTTACGAGGGCGAATCGAATATAAACGGGAACTTGCAGAAATGCAGGGAAATCATACAATTTCCCACATTGATCTAAGCCGGCGTTCTTTTTTTCTATCAAGCTTACTTCCTCCCTATGACAAGGTAGAGTTGGATTACGATCGTTCAGCGAAATTCGAACCAGCGATTTCGGTAACACTGATTCAATGAGTGACGCCTTAAACCGCTAGACCATTGACCGCGCTTATAGATGTTGATTTAATTTTATTTAATCATTTAAAAATACAATATAAAACGTGGCAAAGTTCAATTTCCAGGATAACGTGAGACAAAACAAGTGAAACAATTTTTTCTATGTTATTAAAAGAGTGAAAATATAATTAAGTTTTGCTTTTGGTAATTAGAAACTATTTTACATGGTACGAGATATGGGTAATTATAATAAAGAGTGGAACCTAGAATTTAGCCTAGAAATGTGATATCGACATTGATTATGCAATGTATTGTATAATTTTAAAAATTACATAATATGGTAAATATGATTGTCCCAGTTTCAAATAATGCTAATTACAAGCAATTGAATATTTTATATTTTGATTGTTGAATTGATATCCCAGAAAGAAATTTTTTCAAGTACTGTCTTTACCTGGGCAATAATCTCATTTGCTCATTAATACCTTACCAATGGGGCATTTGCGTAAAATAGCCGCATATCGTTTTGTCACTAAATATTATTTTACAACAAAGACAATGCGAACCGTATAAGTAATTTCGTGAGAAGGTATCAGAGTGATTTAGTCATAATGCCATTAATTTTAAGGGAAGATAGGGAAAAACGAGTAGAATACAATTAAAAAATTTTAAAATATTTACGCTGAAAAAAATTGAAATGACTATTTAAACCCAAATAATGTAAACTTCCTTAGCACTATTCTTTTCACGGATGAATCAAGATTTACCAAAAATGGTATCACCAATTTACACAACACACATGTATGGACTAATGAAAATCCTCATGCCACTATTGTTTCGCATCATCAACATCAGTTCCATTCAATTAACATCTGGGCAGGAATCATTGACAATTTTTTTATTGGACCATTCGTATTGCCGGATTGAATAGACAATTTTATTTGGAGTTCCTTCAGAACGCTTTTCAGGACTTACCAATTGAAATCCGCCGAAACATGTACTTCATGCACGATGGGGCACTACCTCATTTTAGCGTTGGTGTGTGGGAGCACCTGAACAATGTCTATACAAACCGTTGGATAGGTAGAGGAAGACCTATTGCCTGGCCTCCTCAATCTCCCGACCTAATGCCTCTGGATTTTTATCTGTGGGGACACCTCAAACAATTGGTGTATTCCACTCTGGTCGACACTAGGCAGGAACTTCTACAGAGAATCACATTTCATTATAATGTGATAAGGAACAATGCTGGATAATTGTGGCGGGTACAGCAGTCCTCAATTCATCATGCCCGCGAGTGTATCAGACCCCATGGAGCCCATGTTGAACCCTCTTATAAAGTTTTTCAATAATTTCGTGAAGGTGCCTCCTACACACCACTGCGTTTTTTTCAATTTTGTATTTTTCGGTTTTAAACATCTTATAATTAAACTTTCCTGTTGTTTGAATGACTTTCGTATCGCACTTTGTTGTCGAGAAAAAAAAAATAGAAATCATTGTCCTTTTTATTAAAAATAACACATGAATTCGTTTATTATTCTTTTTCTCGTAAACGGTTCATTTTTATTCATCAACAATTTTATAGGAACTTGTCATCTTATTTTTTCATGCTCTATCTGCATCCGAGAATTTCCCACATTTTCCCGGATACCCAGTATATTTTTTAATTTCCAGTTAAATAATGATTTAATACAAAAATTAAACAGTATAGGGCAAGTTTTTCCCACACTGTTTAATTTTCTGTTAATATTTCAAAAGGAGCAAACACCCTACTGAATCTTATGATTCTCTCTCTTAAATCTGTTGCTTTATTTATAGTTTAGTTATATTTAGTTATAACTTTTCCTGCAACTAATTAATCAGCTTAAGTATGGCAAATTATATTAAACACTTTTCAGATTCCAACATCTGATTTAATCTCAGCCTCCTATCACAAGACAAAATACGTATACGTTTTCTATTTATTTCGGTTGGAGAGGCACAAATAGACTTGTTACTGCACCGAAACATGATACACCTTCCGTTAGCGTCTTAATGATTTATAAGGTATAAAAAATAACACCTTTACTCGCTCCTGACACTTATCTACTTGATCAAACGCTGAGATACTCTTGTGAGACCGTGAAAGCGAAAGCCTCCTTTGATTTTTGCACCCGCTTTTTGTTTATCGCGCAGATCTACGGGCGAAGAGGTGCTCATTCATTCCTTGAATGGGACCTTCAGGTACACGACAAAAGGGCATAAATTTATGGTGCCTTAACCCATTATGTTTTTTTCCAGGGTGCCATTAGGGAATAACACTTCCCGCCTTTTAAACCGATTCCCACCATTTCCTTAAGTATGAGGCACCAATTAGGTTACCGGTGTTGGGACCGCTTGCAGGAGCGGCCAATCCAAAGACAGGAAGCCGAATGTGATCGGATGAATGATATCAGCTTTAACTTCCGGCCGTCATTAGAGCGGTCACGTTTTTTCCTTTGTCCGCGTGCAGCGTTATGCAGATGAAAGACTGATGTCTTGTACTCGGCTGGCGATTAGGTAAAAGGCTCAGTTTATGTGCCACTTACATGCATGTCAGGAAATATAACATTTAAAACGAGATTTTATTACATTTTACAAAAATTATAAATCTAAAATACGTTAAACCTTATTAATTGACAACTGGTTAATATGTAGTTAAATGTTAGAACAAAATACAGGGTGGCCAAATGAAAACGAAACAGAGACATTTTCAGGAACTGTGTCAAGATTGTAGAAAAACGCTCAGACCCGTCGATTTTAGATTAAAGGGACATTCTTTGCAGATATTTTTGACTCCGCCACTTTCACCCCCAAGCAAGGGTAAACATCACCCCAAAATATTATTTAAATGGCATTGGAGGTTGAGTAATATTTCTTTTGAAAGCTCTTACAATTCTCTTTACAACAGACTTTAAATTTTATAATTCCGCCCAATACTTTGAAAAAAATTTACATTTTAAAATTTAAATTATGTTTAGTTGCTTACTTACTACTTAGTTGATTAAATGTTCAAACTGATGACCGCCCGCTTCCATACAAGAATAAAGATTTTGTTCGAAACGTTCGCGCACATTCCGAAGCATTTCCGGAGTGATTCGACGGCATTCGTCGACGATTCTTTGACGCAAATCTTCCAGCGACGCTGGCTGTGTTTTATAGATTTTACTTTTTAGGTATCCCCACAAAAAGAAATCAAGGGGCGATAAATCCGGTGATCGTGGAGGCCACTCAATGCTGCCTCTTCTCCCAATCCAATTCCGTAGAAAACGTTGGTCCAAATACTGACGGACAATTAACGCATAATGCGGAGGAGCACCGTCCTGTTGAAATATCAAATGATCTTCATCATACTCTGGAACATTTTCAATAATATCAGTCAAGGCAGAGAGAGTCAATAGCGTCATTCAGTCATTGCAAACACATTTGGCCAGTCAAATTACCAGGTAGAAAAAAAGGAGCCAACAGCCGGTCACCGAAATTCCAGCCCCTACATTTAATTTTTTCGGTTGCTGTGTATGCACCTCGTGAAAAACTCTTGGATTTGAATCCGACCAATAGCGGCCATTGTGACGATTTACCGTTCCGTTCAAGAAAAAACTGCATTCATCAGAAAAACAGATGTTAAAAAGGAACTGTGGATCGTTCCCTGCTCGCTTACTTATTATTTCGCAAAATTGCAAACGGCGGCGGCGGTCATAATCATCATCATGGATGGAAGTTCCTGGACTAAATGTATTTTGTATGGATTGAATTTATTCTTCTTTAAAATGGTTTGTATGCTAGTTCGATTGATCTCAGACACAGATATCAGCTGCCTCGTACTTAATGTAGGATCAAGATGACGTTGTCCCAAAACTGCAACTTCATTAGCTTCATTAACTGTAGGTTTCTCAATTTCTCGTTTTTTTATAGGTTACGTTCCCTGTCTTTTAAATTTTTTTTTTTTTACTAACTGTAGAACATACTTCCTCCTGACATGTCGATCTTGATGTTGTTCATTAAATAGTTGAGCTGTTCTATTCGTACATTTATTGTTCATAAAGTAAATCGAAATGATATCTACCCTTTCCACAATGGAATAAATCATAGTGTTTAATTTTCAAAAACACAATTAAATAAACTACCAACCAACGCTTCCAAATAATACTAGAAAATAATTTGGAATCCACTAATTTTACGTTCATTGTGTGTGTATAGCATTAATTTCTGTTTTTTACAATTTTTTTTTTTTTACGAAAGTGATAACAAATCGCCAAAAACCAATGTAACGCAAGAAATACTAAATTTATACCATTGGCGTACTTAACTCGAATGACTGACATTTTTACCGTTACTAATTGTTTGTACATAAGTTTCAACTTTAAAATCAAAATTCTTAATAAGTATTGGGCGGAATTATAAAATTTAAAGTCTGTTGTAAAGAGAATTGTAAGAGCTTTCAAAAGAAATATTACTCAACTCCCAATGCCATTTAAATATTTTGGCGTGATGCTTACCCTTGCTTGGGGGTGAAAGTGGCGGAGTCAAAAATGCCGGCAAAGAATGTCCCCCTTTAATCTTATATCGATAGATCTGAGCGTTTTTCCACAATCTTGACGCAGTTCCTGAAAATGGCTCTGTTTCGTTTTCATTTGGCCACCCTGTATATGTATGCCATAGTAATTTAACCATATTCTTTTTAATTTAACTTCCTTCTTAAGTAGAGTTTCTAATTTGCAGATTACACTATCACACAAAAAAGTGGTATTTATCTTTGTTTGACCCTATAGGATTTATTCCTTTTAATATGCTGAATGCGAATCTGAGGTCCGTATATCTCAAACACCCCCAAAATTTTGGGTAATTGGCAAAAAATAATGAAAAACCGCCAAAAATCACAGTGAGCGCAGGAAAATTCGAAAAAATTAGTTTTGAACTTGATGAAGTGGGTTTCTTATGTTTTTTGAGGTGCTGAATCCAAAATATGAAGTCTATTAAGCTGGATCCCCCAGATTTTGGAAAAATCACAAAATAATAGCGAAATAGTGAGCGCAAAAAAATTTCTTCTGACCTTGATCAAGCGTGTTTCTTATAAATTTGGTTCGCTCAATTCGAGTCTCAAGTCTATTAACTGTATCCCCCCACACATTTTGCAAAAAATACTAAAAAAAATAGTTGAAAATGGCAAAAAATCATATTAATGAGAGTGAGAAAGTTTAGAAAGAGGTTTTCTAGAAAAATCTTGAATAAATGTCTTGGATATACTTCCAAATAAATTCGACTGATCCGAACCAGGCTTTCTCTTTCTCTTATAGCGAATTCTTTTCTCTTCAAACTCTGGGCATGTGGCCTAAAAATACTTCAGGTTTAGATTCAGCACATTAAAATACATATGAAACCCACTTGATCAAGTTCAGAACAAATTTTATCGATTTTTTTCACTCACGCGATTTTCGGTGATTTTTCACAATTATTTGTCAATATTCAAAATTTTAGGGGTGTTTGAACTAAACGAACTTCAGATTCGGATTTACCACATCAAAATACAAGTCTATTGGGTCAAATCAAAGGTACATACTATTTTTTGTGCCGGTGTTATTATTAAACAATAGGTAGTTTATTATTATTAGTGTATAAAGTGTATCTCAAAAAGGGTTGTACATGCGTGTGCAAAATGTTTTTTTTTTTCGTAGTCAACTAAGTTGACACTTGAGTTCTTGAAGTTGAGTACAATGAGTTCTTTTATTCGCAAAACGTTTTTCTTAAATTTATATCGTTATGAATTTCGAAGAATTAGATGTTAGTAACATATTATAGAATTAAAATTTAAAGGAGTACCTATAAAACTATGGAAAAATTTGATTTCGTGAAAAATAAAAAAGCTCCTAATTGTATACAGGGTGTAAGATGTTTGACTGCCATTACTTCAGCTTGAGATAGAGTAATTATAAATGTATACAAAATTTGTATATTACAGGGGCGTAAGATTAACAGTTTTCAAATTACAGCGAGTAATCATCTTGGGGAGTTTCATCACAACGTGACAACAGCGCTTAATCTGCAGATACATGCCATATGTTCACACGGTACGGAAAAAATGTAAACAACTATTATTGTGAAACATTTAGTAAATTTCAAGACAATTGTTTTCCAGTTTTTAAATAAATAAAATAAAATGCATCGGTTTTGTAGTACAAAGATAGTGTTGTGCTTAAATTTTAGCTCGAATTTTAGTAATTATGTATCTCTTAAAATAGGAACTTTTAATCAAATTACGTATTTCAAAAATATGTGATTAAAGTACCCAAAGCTTCACGTCGTCTAAGTAATCATACGTATTAAAGATAATTTAGGTACTTACCGAAAAGCAAAATTCAGTAATTTTTAAACGCACAAGTGCAAAAGAAACTACAACATATGCTCAAAATATCCACCACCATTTTCGATGCACACAGGACACCTTCGAATCCAATTTTCGCGCACTCGCTGGAAAACACCTCAAGAAAAGGAAATAGTGGTACGCAAAAATCGTCGAATCCAGATACCAATTGAATTGCGCATTGGTGGTTGCTGGACACCGACCGCGCCGTTGTCACATTGCTCGATATGAATTTTATCGAATTTTAAATTCATTATAACGCTAATTATTTTTTTGAATGAAGCATAAACAAGTTAAAAAAAAGTGTTAAACATTGTATTTGATGGTTTTCTATAGACGCAGTTATATCAATATTCCTTAATTAATCGAATTTTTGTACATGAAGTTGGAGATTTTGATAATTCTATTCTCGGAAATGGTTGAGTTTAGGACCCATGTTTTTTTGTTTATTTTAATGTATTCTGTCGTCTGTTAAAATTAAGGCAGTCAAACGTCTAACACCCTGTATATCTCAGTTGTCAATGAGGAAAAACATTTTGCACCATATAGGTGCAATTTCTATACCAATTTATTTCGCAAATTTCACTCAAAACATTTTCATCACAAAAAATGTCTTTGTGGGTCTAGAAATCATCTCTTGAAAGAAACAGTATGATCGTTGATATTTAACATTAAAATTTAAGTGTGACAGAATGATGATTAATGAAAATAAATTGAAAGTACCAAGTCTTTTTGGGTTGTTTTGCCATGGCCTATGTACTTAAGTCTGACTCAGTCGCGACGAAGCTGAAGATGTTGACAGTGAAGGACGGTGAAACGTTTGGAAACCTTTTTACCAATTACAGAAGTCACTACGAAACATCTCAGGGAACCAACATTGTAGAAGAACTGATGACAGCATCAGAGCGAGCGGACCTAGGGGTTTTGATAGTGGGTCCACCCCACACAGCGTAGGTCGAGAACAACAACGGCAAGTCAAATATTCCTAGCTGACGCTAACGAAGCGCAATATAAGTTGGCAAAATTCAGCAAGACCAGGTACGGTTTAACAGCCCGAGAATCCATGGTATTTAATATTTCAGCAAGAGTCGTTGAAAATTTCGAACCACTGCAAAAATCAATTCATTCAACGACGCCTTAAGTTATTTTTGTTAATATTTTTTACTTGTCTCCATATAAAAGATAAATATTAAGCTTACAGTGTCGAAATCTTCGAGTACTCTCTCTTTCTGAGTTTGTTTACGTCCAACATTAGCGTATTTGCGTTTAAAGTTCCTGTAATCTCTTCACTTGTTGAGCCAATCTTAAAAACATTTTATTATTCGGTATTTATAAGTCGGGATAATCTATCTGATATCGACTTCTTGCAACAGCATCGTTTGCTGATGACAAAAGTGGGGTATAACCATATCAGCTCTTTCTTGATTCATATGCATAATTTTTCATATCACACAAAAACTTAAAAACACAAAAATACACTTCACCCATACTACACAATGAATTAATTAACTTTATAAAGTTACACACTTACAAATACAAAAACTTCACAAGCTAACTTCCGTTGCCCTTCGTAAGCGTTCGGAACAAGATCGGACTCTGCTTAAATTTAAACTGTTCACGATTTAATTTTGTTGCTGTAAACAATCAATATAGTGCAGTTTAAAAAACTCGACTATTTACTTGATTGAAAATAAAGAACCCTGTATAAGGTAGTTTTACATCGTCAAAATAACTAATGATGAGTGCATGAGCTAATACTGAAGTAAAATTCCCTGTGTATAACACATTCACACCAGCCTGGATCATTCGCCCCCACGATGAATTTAATTTAACTTAACACTGGCCGGATAAGTCTCTCGCGGATGCATCCTCCGAGGATAATTTCAACTAGGCGGAGAGCCCTTGCTCTAACGCCGCCAACTTTACGTATACGTTCCAGATGGCCATTATCAAATTTGCCCAGTAACTTTTATGGGGTAGATAAAAGTTCTGAAGGCGTCTTTAGAAGAACGACAAATTTTTATTAATTTAATACGGTTCATCCACCTGCTGCATCCTGGGAAGTAACGGTTATGAGGCGCGGCTCGGAAAGTTCCGGCATTGTATTAAAATTTACTCCCGAAGTGGGTGACTATGTTGTCTGGGATGGGAACTAGTTTTATAACGTAATTAACTTTGCCCGGTCGGAATCGATTGTATCCATGTTAAGGATAAATATAAAATTTTATAGTTTTATTACCGAAGGAATAGGGGAGAGTTAAGAAACTACTTTTAAATTAACGCTTTATGAAAAAATAGTAAAAAAATCCGAGGTTAGGAAATCACATGGGTCCTGTTAGACTATATTTGACGTTTTTAATTAAGGTTAGGAAATCGGAAAGGACCTACTAATTGTCATTTGACGTATTTCATAAATGTGATTGAGTTTAAAAATCAGACAATGCCTACTAGACTATACTTGACGTTTCTAATTGAGGTTAGAAAATCAGAAGGGACCCACTAAACATCGATTTGACATTATACTATGGAGGGAATGTAGAGAGAGAGGGTAAGGGGCCAAGATGTAAAGTGAGATGGAACTAGTCTCTGGTCACGTGACATGGTGCATTTGCACGCTTATCACGCGCGATTTGTTATATTCATTATCATTAAGTATTATTATTAAGTATTAAGTTTTACGTATTAAGTATTAGTATTAAGTGTTATTGCTTATTTTACATATAAATTTGACACTAACCTTTTTTAATTGCTGTGTTATTAAAAAAAAAGTCAATTTCCTAATCAGTCCTAATATCCCGCGATGTGTGTCCTAGGTCACGTGACTTAAGGCAAACCGTTACCGGTTGTGCAGTCCAGGTTGGAATAGCTACCTACAATGCACAAAAAGTCGGCTTTGGCTCAATTCATAGCATTCTGTCAAATCTATGCTATTAACTCGACGTATTTCGTAATTTAGGTTAGGAAACCAAATAGGACCTACTAGACGACATTTAACGTTTCTAATTAAGGTTAGGAAATCAGAAGGAAACTACTAGACGATATTTGACGTTTTCTCGTTCTTCGCTTGGGGGTATTTTTTCGAGTTTTCCTAGACAAATTCCTCTTTTTCTGAGGGATCCTTGATGACAGAGGACCATTTTATAAGCAGAACAGAAGTTTAATTTACCCGGAACGCCCAGCAACGAAAATCTGAAAATCTTTTTTTAAAGCAAAGAATGCTACACAAAATGTCAAAAGTTGCGAAACGTCAAAATGAGTTGGAGCTAAAGACTCTTCCGTGTCGCAAAACGTTATTTCAGGTTTTTTTAACCGTAATAAATGGTTGTGCTACTATTTATACAGCTTGTTTTTGTTAATAAATTATTTTATTCGCTACTTTTCGAACCACATGTATATCTTTTGAATACTAGTTCAAAGTTGACACACAGATACAATAATTTCTCACGATTTAAAAATAGTTATTTTTGTATCTAGTGCGCGAAATGCTACTTTGGTGATCGAGAATTGAATTTATTAACGAGGCGAAGCCGAGTTAAAAAATTATTCGAGACCACCAAAGTAGTTCGCGCACGAGATGCAAACAATATATTTTCTACAAACGTCAAAATCTATCTCTTAAAAATATTATAAATAAGTAAAATGCCTAATTTATTATAGAAAATAGTGTTGAGCTGGCTTAAAATGTCTTTCCTAATCAAATTTTCACTGTTACTATGGAAACAAAGTGGCTGTTGTTGACAACAATAATAATTATTTTAAAGTGACGTTTGTGCTCGCGTCTTCAATTTTTAAGTGCCAGATATTATTTAAAATAATGGAAAATGCTAGTGACGATGAACTAAGTAGTACCCCACCTAATTTGGCAGATGCGGCCAATTTGGTAACTTCAAATCTTTTACCGGAAAAATCGAAGCGCCAATATGAAAATGCATATTGGCAATTTAAGGAGTGGTGTGAAACAAATAAAGCAAGAAAAGCATCCGAAAATGTGCTTTTAGCATATTTTGCAGAAAGATCCAAGATTGAAATACAAAACTCTTATTAATTTACATGCAGTGTGCGAAATACTTCGCACCCTAGTGCGCGAAGTATTTCGCGCACGGTGTCATGGTAACGTAAGAATCCGAAAAAGTGTCACTTCGCATATTGTTGTCAATGCGCAAACCTTGTCATTTTTTGATGTTTGTAGAAAAAGTATCCTCTAAAAATTGCGTACCATAATTTCATCGGTATATAAACTTTTCAATAAACCTTTCATATTTGTATTGCATTTATTTGGTTATATTCGTATACATATTATTACATTCTGCAAATTTGGTCGAACCAAACAAACTACTAATAAAATCGAATTGATGTAAGTAAGTATTTTTTGTTTCATTTATATTCTTTCTCGCATTCTAAAGGAAAGGCTAACAATTTTACAACTATACTTTGTATAAATATGAATTTAATACATTTACAGAATACCTGATAATACATCTACAAAGAGCTATGTGAAAATCTACTTTGACTAGATACATATTATATATTATATAATATATAATCTTATATATAAAATTCTCGTGTCACAATGTTCGTTCCCGTACTCCTCCGAAACGGCTTGACCGATTCTCATGAAATTTTGTGAGCATATTGAGTAGGTCTGAGAATCGGCCAACATCTATTTTTCATACCCCTAAATGTTAAGGGTGGTCCACCCCAAAATTTTTTTTTTAATTTTTTGGACAAAATTTTTTATTTTTATTTTTTTATGATGTGGCTTTAAAAAATACATACAATCCTAAATTTTCACCCTTCTACCATCAACCCCTATTTTTTAATAGCGATATTAGTAATTCAATAATTTTCAACCCCGGTCGATAACTGATCAATTATCACTTGATCATTTTTTTATCCCCGCCAGGCGTCGACCGGTGTCACTTCTGACCCAGTAAACAGAACGGAGTAGGGATGAGATCTCTCTCACACAATAAGCCGTTTCTCACTCTCTACAGTTTTCGGCCATTATTATTATTGTTTGTGCATCAATCGTAATAGTGACGTTTACTATTAACATTAATAAAAAAAATATACACGATATACACTGAATAACACTAAATATAATATAGATGGTAGAAGTGAAATTTCTTTATGAAAAATCTACTAAAATAATCCTAGGAATAATTTATATGGCAAAACAACGTTTGCCGGGTCTTTCTAGTATACCTATAATCTTTATATGAAACAGAAGTGTTATGCTTATTTTCCAAAAAAAGTACAATCAACTATATACCTCCTCTAGCGGTTACATTAGTTCCCTTCTGACCGAATCTGACTAATTTTGTTCCCGTAGGTTGACTTGTGCATGAATCGGAAGCAACAGTGCGGTTTACATAATTCAGAGAAAATAAGCCCGAAAGCGACATGGAAGAGTTATTAAGATTGGACACTGATCTCTAAATATATGGGGCACCACAATACATTTGGGATCTCGTAGTGGGAAGGAGCGTTATATATAGCCGCTCATATTTTCTAATGTATTTCGAGATCTCCCGTAATAATTAAGAAAATGATTTATTTTTTACCTAAGAGGCTTCTCTGTATAAAAAGGCCACAAATATGACACTACGGAAAACGGTGCGGAGTGGAAAGTGTGATAATAATAAAAAAAAGATAAGTATTAAGTCGGTCAAAAATTATGATCAATAATATTCTTTATATACGAAATTTTTTCTAGAGCATGAAGTGACGAATTTTATCTACTCCCACTATAGTAAATACAATTATTCAAATTTGAATAGTAAGTTAACAACACGAAATTTATTCAATTCTATTTGTTCTTCATGAAAACTATTATGATTCTCTACCCGCATTTCTGAATGATCTTGAGGTAAGTAAGTAAGTAAGTAAGTATATTTATTTAGCTTATTAAGCTAGTTACAAATTACAAAAATTATAATACATAAAATTTAGAAGAGAAAACATTATGCTATATATAAACATATTAACAGAAAAAACATAAAACATAATGCCAAGAGGTGCCATTAGTTCTTGTTGATAAAATATAGTATTTGAAATTTTTAACTTATTGATGATGCTTTCTTCAATTTCAAGTAGCAAGACTAATTTTTATAATTATGTATAACTTAGAATGAAGTTGACTCAAAAATATGAAGCTTTAGTGTTATTTTATAAATACACTGAAAGAAATGCGTTTTATTCTTTATTAGAATTCTATATACCATTATAAGACTATATGTGACAGGTCAATATTGGATATAAAACGCGTATTGCTAGCACAGTTGTATAGTGAATATAAACCTTATTCTTTATTAAATTATTGTATAACTAGTATACAACGTTTTTTATACCCTTTACAAAATAATAGCAATAACTGTTATTAAAGTGTTCCATATCGTTATTAGAACATCTAATACTGATTATAAGTTTTATAATAATAAATGTATTAAACTGTTGTATACTCTGTATGAGTTAAAAACATATGTCATTTAGTTTTCAGAAATTTTATTGGATAACTGTAATTACAAGCTAAGGTTCTAATGTAAACATACATAAAACATACTTTTAAGCATTAAAAATGATGACAAATCGCTCCCAAAACTGTCCAGTTTATTTTCTTAGCAACGATGCACCCGTATTTTCTTGTATTACATGAGAATTTGCACTATAATTCTTCCACCTCAAGAATGAAGCATCCCCAGAAAGGTTGAGCTTCTTTCCATATAATTTTATTTCCTGTGGTTGATTGACTTCTTTATCACCGTTAACCTTCTGTTCCTCCATCTTATGTAAAACTTAACATCAGCGATTTCTAATAGGACCTACAAAATAATAATTTTTAAGATTTAGACAAGATTTACATTTGAAATAACAAAACAATTACAAGCCATAAAACAGTTAGATACTTACATAATAATTTTCCATTTCACACAACGCGATATGATCATGGATCCCACAAAACATGCGCATATACTGTCCATTTTCATCAAACTAGACATGTGTAAGTCGATGCACAGCGGACTGTCGGAAATTTTACGATTGTTGTATTTTCTTTTCTTGAGTAAAGATAATAAAGACGTTGTGGTTTTGTGTGTTTATTTTGACAATGACTGAACATGTATGGACAATAAAATTGGACTGTATAAGATAGTTGAGCATAGCATGCTACTGAAATTTTAAAAGGGATGAGCTCGTGCGGCGGACCCTAAATCAGCAGCTGGAATAGCCAGGTTTCTTATTGAGTCGGCGCACTTCGCTCTCGGGTCTGACATATGATTATTATTACAAGACTATGAATATAACTTAACAATGATCATAACCGATTATGCACCGAGAGGTGACGATCACTTAACCATTATAAGATGCGTTTTACACGTTAAAAACGGGAACATATTCTATATAAGAACGAATAATTCTGTTAATACAATTGTTATATACAAATTCGGATACTGGTCTTTATACAACAAATCTTCCCTACTATACAACTGGAATATAAAATCTATAACACCTAATAATGTATAAGTAATTCATTACAACCTTTATTTCATAGGTGTATTATTCATAGGTGTATAAGGTGTATTAAGCACCTTCCAGTTAAACTGATTGAATAATGAGTATGGAGATGATTGCTTTTTTTAATAAAAGTTGTATATCGGTTATAAAAGTTTTAATATGCGCTATACACATTATTCTAGATAAACAGTTTAATAAGCCCATTTCTTTCAATGTAAACAGGTCTTGTCAGGTTATTGGGTTACGGAGATCCTACACAAGTAACTACTATGATTTTTTTTTTATTTCAAACTATGTAATGCTTTTATAGCTATCACTATTTGCTTACAAATACATACTAACACAAAATGCGAAAAAAAACAGTATAAACAAAGGCGTAAGAAAAGCACTTTTACTAAACTTTTAAGTTACTCGCTTTGTTTAGTAAACCTGCTTTTCTATACTACTTATTTAATATACTATTTTAGAATGATTTTATTGCAAATTGCGTTGATTTCTCTACTACCTACCACTTGTTATAAATAAAGGTAGCTACATAAAATGAATAAGTGGGTACAAGTTGTCAAAATAAGAAAACCCGTTTTTTAAAATACCTTATTCAGTTTAAGCAAAGTACATTGAGCACGAATAGGTACGAAGTTAGATGAAGGTCCCGTTACCAAAGTGTTTGTTTGCCTTTTACTTGTAGAAAACCAGCTTGCTAAAAAACTTTTTATTGTCAACAAGTGAACGCACCTAATTACTTTTCCTCGGTGTCATGAAAAAAAAAATCCTTGGAGACAGTATCGAAAAGTTGTGTGGACGTACACATATTGATCCTCTTCAAATTAGAGACATACAAAATTCTTTAGCGTCTACATAATTTTGATAAAAACCGACAGAAAGCGTTGCAACAAAGTCGCGTTTTGTTTACCACAATGGCTCGGATATTCAAGCACAAGTAGTTTAAAACTGACTCCTCTCCCACTTTGTTCCAAAACTGTCAAAAACTTGGAGTTATAAAAGCGGCGCGGACAATACTGGGACAGAGAGCTTCCTCTCTTCATGTGATTAAATGCAAAACTTTATAATCCGCCGACGTTTGTTCATTTCGCATCTGGTTGGAACCGGAAGTCCACGGCTTTGCTCTCTATTATCCGAGCGCAGCCATAAAGGTGACACACGCGTTAGAAAACGCGGTTGGCTGGACAAAAGGTAATCGACAAGTAATGGGATCCGTGGTAACTTGATACATATACGTCGCGTTATCATTTCTGGATCTATTGGCACTCCGTTTCTAGATTGTATCAATTTGTTGCAGGAAATTGTGACAAATAATGGAACACTGAAAGCGGTAAATATAAGCTTGTCTAGAAATATGTTTCAGAATCTGCAGATATACAGAATGGTTCTGAAAGTAGGGTTCTAATTTCGGCAGTCTTTAAAGTCTTGTGAATTAAAGTTGAACATATTTTTAATTTGCAGAATCTAATAATTTTACTGGTTTGTAAATATTTGTATATTCTGTACAAATTGCAAATGGGAGATGAATAATTATAAAATTACGGTATCCTAAAGAGATCAGATAAAGAATGCATGTTATTCTTTTCTTTGTGATTGCATCTGTGTGTCATTTTGGCCAAAAAGTTTATCACTATTTACTTCTCCGAAAATGTTAAAAAGTTTGTTAAAACACAAACAATAATTTCTCCAATGAGTTTACACTTAAATTAACACCAACTCATCATACACTTAGCAGTAAAACGTTAAAGAACGACGACGGTTAAGAAACAACAACGGCAAGCAATGATTTTCTTTTTTGTGCAGAAGTAGCAAACGATGCAATTTCCGAACCAGAACTGGAAATCTCATTAATTTTTAATGTACTCAGAATATGTGACTTATTATGACACTCATGACTCTCTATTTAGAAACTTCAAAGATCAAGCACCATTACATAATTTTTTAATACAGTACTTCCACATTTTATTGTAATTTAATTATGACGTATGTGGAAATGCACGTCAACTGAAAAATTGGAAATGAGTGAAAAACATTTAAAATGACTGTGAAAACTTTTATTAAATGGGTATGTAACATGTATAATTCACGACATATTCTCGTCGAATTTACGCCAGTTTTATTTCAAACTGACCCAAAATTAATACTTAAATTTAATAATAAATTGAAAGCCTTCAAAGTCAAGAATTAAGCACCGTAAAAGGGATTTACCTGTTTTATAAATATAAAAAGACAATTTCGTAGTAATTGACAATTTCAAATTAATGCAACAGTGAAAACTTCCATTTACTAAGTTGGAATATTAATGGAATTTTAAGTTTAATCAGTATTAAAGTTTATCTATTATGCATTTACATGTGGAAGTCAGCACAGGTCGTTTTCAGAAAATACTCATGATATAATTAGGATAACATAAAAGAGAGTAACAGAAAAGGTAAATCTTCTTCGCTTAATATACAGAGTCCGAAAGCCAATGGATCATACTTTTAGGACATATTCCTTGAGAGAAAAACCAATCAATTTAGATCAAGTTACCTTCAATTACATACCTATCTTACCTGTATAATTTTGATTCCTTGAAAAGTTATCGGTTCTCAAAAAAAATTATTTAAGTTTTAAAGATAACTCCGTTGCTTTTCAATATATCTGCATATCACTGAAATGAACTGTTCCATTTTCTACTGCAGTCTGTAACCGAGTGTATAGGAATAGTCTATAAAATTCTCTTTATTTGCTCAATTTGCTTGCTTTTAAAAACACTTACTGGAATATGGCCCTGTGAATTTAACTTTGTGGTATTGCTTTCAAAAGCCTACGTTTCAGTAGGCTCTGACTTTTTAAAAAAGGGTGGTCTAAATTGTAAAAAAAATTGTGTTTAAAGTAGATGTAAATTAAACAATGATTTTAATGTAAATATGGTGGGTTAAATCTTTGCCAGCAAAAATAATCTGACAAAAAAAAAGAACGTGCTATACTTTAGGTAAAAAATAAGCTCGTTTATATAAACTCATTAATTTATTATTATTCCAAAGTTACCTTAAAAAAATTACTAAAAACTATTTTTTTCCATCGACAACGTTTTAAAGAAAAAACGTTGTTCTGGTAACTTTATTTAAATCGGTTTACTTCTACTCAAAAAACTATCCAAGTGGTATGGCCTGTTTACTTCGAGACGCCCTGTATATCTACCTTCTTTTTGCTGAGTTTGTAATACCCACATAAATTTAGAGCAGTACCTAATTTAAAATTAATTTATGGAATGTATGATTCCAAAGAGTTTTTCCTTCATAGTCACTAGTTTCAAGTAAACTTTGAAAAGTAACAAATCAGTACCGTAGAAATGAAGAGGCAGCTCAAAATAATTTGATGTTAAAGAGAATATTTAATTAAATCTTTTAACTTTTTCTGTACAGTATTAGGCACTAGTGACAATCGAATAACAGATAGAAAATTAATCAGTTTGCAGTAATTTCTAAACAATTAATCAATCAATCATGCAGATAAATGCGAGTTTTGTAGAACTTAAGTTACTTTGATTTTCACAAATACTCCCCCTGATAACGGTACTTCTTTTGCTGTGGATTTTTAACTGTAGATGGTACGATCTATGTAAAAAGTGGATATTTGATTGATAGTTATCTAGCTGAGTCTAGAAACAAAGGGTTCTCTTTAACGTCAAATAACTTTTTTTGAACAATTTCAAACTCTTGTAATCTCGACGTTACTTGCATGTTTTTGTTAAAATTTTATATAAAGGTTGTTACTATGAAAGTATTGCAATATGCCAAGTTTGAAGAATAATATTCAATGATCATATAGCATCATTCATCATTTCCGATCTTTAATAATCATTAAGCAAATAGAAACCTGTTTTTTCATTTTAGTGAATAAAATTCATCCTGAAACTTATTGTAATGTTAGGAATCTTACACTTTCCTTTCATTAATATACCTGAATATATCCAGTATATCTTAAAATCTCCAAACCTTTTATCTTGAACTTGCTCCAACTAATAATTATGAAATGTACTCCCACTTTATAGAATTTGTTTTAATTACAATACCTAACATACAAATGTTGACATTAATTCAGGTTGTTTAAAAAACTGTTGTGTTAAACATCATTTATTTATATTGTTCTTGTTTTATTTTTATACTTACATATACTTATACCTACTATGCAATAGAGCTCTGCCTGTTGAGTATGAATTCAATAAATAAATAAATAAATAAATTATTAATTGCTTGAAATGTACCTGTTTGGAAAACACATGTTACCGAACTACTATATTGTAATTACACAATCCTAATTTGTCCCTCCACTATTACAAAATGACGCACCTAATTGAACAGAAATGTCCACGGATAAATTTTTAATTTCACCTAATTCTTCTATTATCAGTCGGTTACGTTTGCATTACCATTAGCGCGAATCCCTGTATCTGCAGTGAGGTATAACGCATCAATTCCGGCGAATTACCGAAATCCCTGCAGTAATATGATTAAATGGCAAACATGATCCTGGTTGTGTCCTTTTTACTTTTCAAAATGATTTTTTCCGCGAAGCAAATAACTAATAGAACTGGTTGTCAAGTTAATAGTTTAAGCATCTGTGGGATTTATGCTGTAGATGATTCGAATTTTAATACTGTTGCATTGCTGATACACAGGGTGATTGTCGTATTCAGCACCCACTTTCTCAGTAATTAATATCTGAAGATGCAAAGCAAAGATATTAATATTACAGAGTTTTTGGTCTTATATACCAATAGAGCAAAATTTATAAATATTTCTTCATTTGTTTGTTTTATTTCTATTAAACTCAGTCACACTGAAGATGTTAGAAAGTATCATACAAGAATTATTTAAGTAGGAATAAAAAAAAACAACACTAATTTAAAGAATTAATAAATGTGGTGTATTAACGTCAATTAGTATTTATTTTTCACAATAATATGAAAATTTGGACAGATTTATATTTTTTTATAATTCTGTTACTGTTTATTGAAACGGAAACTTCTTGTAGATATATAAATTGTAATTTTCACTATATAAAATAACAAATGGTCTCATCTGCTAAAGCAATGAGTTAGGAATACCAAGCTATTGATTGATTAAGGGGTAAATGATTTCCTAAATGCTAAGGGTTCTGAAGCTGTTGAATATATAATTGGTTTGCCTTGGGATATTTGAACTGGTTTTTACTTTAAATGGGAAAAATCATTAGGTACACCTACCCGAAAGTAAATCACTTGCTAATTGTATTCCTTCAGTTACAGTTTGGTTGTTATGTTACATTTTTATAAATATATGTTCATATATTTTGAATTCTTTAAATATACCTAGCGCAAAAACTATTATTTTTATTATAATAGCAGACGAACAAAAATAATTTTACAAATGTTATCTTTGGCATACAACAATATTCCAAACAAAATAGAATAATAATATTTATGTGACATTGAATAGAAAGTATGCACATGGATTTTAATGCATTTCATCCTCTAATGTTTCTTTCGGATTTCTTCGGTATCCAGGAACAATGTCAAAATCACTTCCAGTTTTTCAGGAAATGCACTTTGCCGTTGGATATCTGCTGTCAGCGCAAGCCAGTTCTGATAGGGTTTGTATTTTTAGATGGTAGGCAGTCATATTTTCAAAAACAATCTACAATACAGGTAATATACATATTTTTATTTGACACTATATTATCACTTTGATACACATAAAAATATTTTGTTCTGTTTAAATATGCCTTTTTAATTTTTTGTTAAATTTACAATAAAATTTTATCCACGATCGTGTTAAGAGTGTGCACTAAAATGTTTGTTGTAAGTGTTTTTTATTGCCAAATTTCAATTAAAATGTATATTAATAAAAACATCAGTATTTTGTTATTTATTCATTTTTAACAATGTTTATACAAACAGGGTTTTCCACCTAAGAGGGATTTCTCTGTAACTCTGCAACTGAAAAACTTATAAAGAAATGGTTTTAATAAAAGATAGAGTAATTTACTCCCTCTTACTCTTACTCTTATGGTTCAGATGCTATCTAGCCTCATTTAGAGAGCTGAATTCTAGGCAACACATAGCCCTTGGCATTGTTTTTAGTTCGCAAAAATTTATTAAATTAGCAAATTTTTTCGGAAGCACTTTTCATCGTAAGATTCTGTTACCGTCAATGACTTCCAACCACTATATCTCTCCAGCTTTAAAACATCTTCCTCTGCATTTGCAAGCATGGTTGCAGATGGTCTTCTAAAACTATGATCGATATAATGCTGTGGGTAGAACAACCTAAAATCTAGCAATTCCACCAGGTATTTTCCAAAAGATATTAATATTTATCGGCTAAACAGAATTCCTTTCATTATGGTATTCTCTGTTAATTTCAACTATGTTTTACACATTCCAAGATTACTAGTTTTCGACATTTGCATTTTCATTGTCAATATATTACCAATAACTTTAACATCGCCTTTCTGAAAAATAAACAGAATACACATTTTCCGTATGATTCTTCGTTTCTTTCAAAACACATGGGGCTTTTTTACACATCATTTCCTTAACATACCTGTATTAACGTTGACATTGTCACATGTGCAATTTCTGAAACTTTTGGAAATATATTTTGAAAATAACTGTTTAGTTTATTTATCTAACACTTTCATTGTATGTTGCTTACATCTTTTCAGAAACTTGTAGAAATTTTAAAAAATTTACTTTATTTCAATTTTTCAGAAATATATTTACCAACATGAATAAAGGCTGCTGTGTGTCGCCTCCATTCGAAGGCGCTACCTTCTACACGCCCGTCACCATTACCGTGAGCAACTGACTAAAAGCATTATCACACTTTACTCGGATAGCTTGTCTAGTTTACCCCATACCGGGCGGATAAGATTACGCTAAATTGTTTTCTTAGCTCTCAAATCAATTTCCTATTTCCTTCACAACGCCATCGAATACACTGATGCGGTGCAAATAGAGCTTTAGTGATATAAATGATTCCATTGGAGGTGCCAATGCTGATCTACATGAATCATTAGTTTTCATTTGGAGGGGTAATCTGTTGACCTGACATATCCAGTCGCGAAAATTCCCGGTTCGATGGATAGCGCTTTAGGAATTTGGTAAGTTCTCGCACTTCCAAGAACTCGATTGTCAAGAAAATGTACTCGTATCGAGTGGATTGGGTCTACTTTCTGAAGCAGCAAATAAAAGAAAGTTCTATATATGTTTAAACTTTGATTTTAAATATTATACTGATAAGTAGAATCTACGGGTTGAACTGAATTTGAATAACTTTGGCCTTCGGGTTTGACATGGAAATAGATCCTTCAGATATGTGTGTGGTATAAGATTACAAGCAACTGTATGTAAATTTATTGTAATTTTGTAAACTATTGATTTTAGCTATTAGTTTGAAAATGTTACTGCTAAATTATTGTAGTGGTGCTTATAATGGGTGTAGTGGGAAGCAATCTTACTTTTGGTCGTACAAAAAACCAGAACAAAACTATAATGGGTCTGCTGAATAAAAGAAAAGCATTTGCTTAAAGTAAAGAATAAAAGTAAAAGAAGTAAAAGCAAATGCATTAACGTAAATGGTTGTAGCAAAAGCATTTGCTTCATTTTAAATGAATATTTTGTTTTTGATCTATAGCAAATGTCTCAAACTTTGTAGCAGATACTGTCTGTACTCTATTCCTCCGCGTTTGATTAAAATTAGGAGGAGCAGTATATCGCCCACTTTAGTCTGGAAACTATGAATAGAAAATTTAAGGGATCATTATACTCAAAAATAATGGTTATAAGTTCCTTTCACTTCACTTTTTCAAAAACTTAGATAACATCAAATTAAATTTTTTAAATTAATATTTTGTTGTAATATTTCTTGAATTCAGAGATTCTTGAAAAAAATAAATCCCACAGCTCAAAAGACCTTTTTTGATAAGAAAATTCATAACTCTTTTGTTTGCAGCTCTTTAGAGAATTAAATGACTCTTCTCTTTTTACAAGTTGATAACATTAACCGTTCTCGGAAAAAACTCATTTAAAACTTTGGGACAATATTTTGCAACTATTGTTTTCGCTCAAATTCAGGCAAGTCATTGCTTTTAAATTTCACAATTTTTATAAATTAATTTTAGATAATAGTTTGTCAAATTGACAATGTATTTATTTTATGAGAAAATTTTATTTGTTTTTTGTGCTTCAGAATAATAAATGCCTTCTTCCACGAAAGGAGACATTTTTTTGTATTTGGTGATAGTCTTTAATATTTTTAATATCTGTCTATTTATTTAAAAAAAAAATGTAAGAACGAAAAGTTGTGATTAAAATTTTAATGATTTTTTCCAATAGGTGCAGTTTATTACCAATAATAAGTGCACCAAATAAATAAAGAATATAAATATTAATTTAAAAAAATAACTATGATATTATATAATTCCGTTAAAATTGAGCGTCCGATAGAAAGTGTCATAGCAACTAGCGTAATGATTTTTTTGAGGAGAATCACCCCTTAAAATTTGCTCATTATTTCCACCCTGTATGCTGTGCTCCTGCAATTTCTTGACTAGAAGAAGAAAATTTATTCCAAAAAGAGTTTCGATGGTTTGTTTTTTGATTCAAATGATTTCTCCAGCATTTTTTGTTAGCTGGGATTAAATAATTGCTTTAACATATTTTAACTTAACTATTTTGAACAACTGTTGGTGTACCTCTTCGATTTCGCAAGGTGTTCTTAATCAAAACAGAAAAGGTATTTATAATCACTCTACTACTATTTTTTTTAACATATTTTTGGCTCTGATATCATTTAACAATGTCATACTTCTTACGTTTAGATGTCTAAACCTGAAGTCTACTACTACAAGAATACTGCAGTGTTAATGAAACAAATGCTGGCAGGTAGTAAATATTTGGTTTTATTTATATGTCTAGTTTTATTATTTTCTTTTACTTTGAAGTATGAAGCAAACAATTCAAAATAGTAATCACGGCTACTGAACGTATGTAGTTATTTGCTAACCTTTATTCATGAGACCCAATATCTAGGAGTATTCTACAATAAGCTTTTAAATGAATTGATCATAAATTAGAAACATAAACAACTTCTTGGTGCTACTTTTTAAATATTAGGACTTATGTGTGGATGATGATCGAAGTAATGGAATTAGTGGTAAAGCAGCGAGATGTGGGTACTTTAAGAGGTCAAGTGTAATTTGAAACCAGGGAGCAGTGATGTACTGAGCGTGATTCAGTTTCATATTTCCTGGCTAACAATCGAGTATTGAATATTCTACAACACGTTCCTCCAACAAACGCCATTGCGTGGTAAAAACTACAGATAAATCTACTGATTAGGAATTTGCCCATGTGCATTAATGTTTCCTTTAATATACCTGTATATGTAGTAGTTATAGAAATTTAATGATTTGTCGTTCAAACTACATTTAAAAATACAGATAGAGACAAACTTTTATAGCTTGTAAGTTTAATATTAGGTGTTGTTTTGATATACTGTAATGTAAGTTTTCATTTAGGAAAAGTGGAAATATTAGTACTACTTGGGGAGGATTGGTACCTGTCAAGCCTTTCTTAATTAACAAAATAACTGTACTTAATAATACTCTTCAATAGACAATGTAAAATATATGTTTGTGATGTTTACACACAATAAAACGTTATATATTTCTCTTTTTTCATCTGTAGGTATTAGTTCTCAAGCGACTGTCTCTTCAATTAAAGAAAAATCTTCTTAGATAAGAGATTAACAGACTTCTGGTTTAGATAAATAAGGTATACATAAGGATGTTTCTAAAATATGGTACCAAACTGATAAAGGAGATACATGTCATATTAAATAAAAAGTTGGGCCTGCAAACCCTTAGTAAAGAAGTTGACCTAATCTAAATGAAATTTACAAGTTTTTAAATTATCGATTGCAATAATCTCGTGGAACAATAGTATTTTTCACACTCCAGTGGCGGAGATGCAACAGGTAATGGAAGATTTTTATTATAAAAATATTTTATATATTCGTTTTTTGTTATAATGATTTATGTATTACTTAAAAAACATAAAGAGGTACACTAGTTCGACTTCAGCAATCTGCACTATTTCCGAGAAAAAGAGCAATAAACATTATAGTAATTAAAAATAGTGGAAAAATAGATAACCACGGTACTGCTAAGTACTATTGTTTCCGAGATAGAGTATTCCCCTTTTTCATAAAGCTCCCAATTTTCTCAAAACATGACATTAAAAAAATCTCAATCTATTACCTATTTTCTTAGTTTAATTAGTATAAAGTATCAGCGAAATTTGAAATAAATCCATTGTGCCTTTGATTTTCGGAATTGGAGTATCTAAGTGCAGCATAATAACGCGCCAATTCGTTCAAATTCAATTCATATTTAATTTTTTGTCACAAAGATGTATCGTGTCTCTCTAATCTCCCCTACTGCTATTGTTTAGTAATGGAAACAGTTTTTGATAGAACTGCGTTACTAATTGTAGGTTTTGTTTAATTGTGCTTAAAACTTGCGTTGTCAATATGTTTTTGAGTTGATATAAATTCCATGTATCACGGTCTACAACAAAACCAAGTCGTTATTTACTATTTTATCTAGAAAAACGTCTCATTTTAGGTGCTATTTGATTGAGGCATGTTTTACTTGTACGTAACAACACAGGAATATTGTACAAATTACATTTTTTTTTTATGAAAAGGTTTATAATTAGAGCTCGGGACTCGGTCGGATGATCATAGCCGTCGCGTCGGCCTTTCGCTACAGTGCATCGTACGCAAATTTATTTATTTATTTATTTTTACCTACCTGTTTATTTAGTTTAATATGAATCTAAATTTTTTATTGTTCTATTTATAATAGTTATAATAGCTAATAAATCCACATTATTTGTTGAAAACATTTCAAATTTTACTATAACAAATCTCTTTGCCCTGCTAACAGGGCTTTATCAATTAAATGAGAATCATTACTATAATATTTCATCACTTCAAGCATTTGTAATATTTGGTATAATGTGCTGTAGTAATAATTGCAGTAAACATTTTTTATTACATTCTGTTGCTTTTATTTACTTAAATTGCAGTTATTACTTCAAGCTTGCGCATAAGCATCTAGGTACTACTACCACTACGAATATATACAACACTTTTTCCCTATCCCATATTCCATCTCTCAAAACCTTCTGTTATTACATCCCAGAAATTAACCCTTAATTCCTAACAACTGTTAAATTATAACGACGAAGAAAACGCTCCAAATGATCTAAACAGCTGCGACTCCAATCCTTTGTAACACCACGTTAAAAAGGGATAATTTATATAAAACTGCGCCTGAACGCAGTTTTTTTAAGAAAACGGAACAGACCCACTTAGGACCGATTTGCTACCATAAACAAAATACTCTCTTCACTTTGAAATAATCGGCGGCAATTTAGCAGATCAAGCGCCACGCCCATTACTCGATTCGGGTGTAAATCATGTGGGCAATGGTCGCTATAAAAAGTATTTTATTGGACTGACTCAGGAAGTCATATATTGCGGTAAGATAGATGCATTCGATGATTGCAACTGATATTTTTTCAACATAATTGCTACCTGCTCGAAGTCAATATGTCTGGTAACACCTACATTAAGAACCTTTTTACGATTGTTATTAAAGTAATTTTATACCTGAACAACGCGGCGGTTTTGGTGTAAGTGGAATATCATACAATTTTCTCAAATAGGTGTGACTGAAAAATTCAGTTATAATATGAGGTACGAGCAATAAGTTCTTACAATTTGTTCCAGATAAGTATAATTCTTATTTCAATAACTATACAATTATTAAAACATACAATGTTTTCTGGAAATGTGTGTACAAAATGTAAGGGCCATAGAGCATCAAAAGAATGAGACGATTTTTTCAGATGCACAGAATGTCCAGAGCAAGCAGTCATGGAATATTCATTGGACGAACGTGTACTATAAAGGTGTCATTCAGCTTTCTTTTGACGAAGATATTTAGGGATGAGTGGATACCGTTTATTCTTTTATGTAAATCGTCGAGAAATCCTGTTATTCAAGAGATCATCATATATCAGCCAATACTGAACTAGAACAACTAATTCCATGATCCTGTTCTAAGTATTTGGTAGGGCTGGCGAGAAAGGTAAACCATTCAACTCCTTCAGTTTATTCATAAAACTTATCTTTAAAAGAGAGCTTTTAACAATTTCTATCAAATTGGTATCAATTAAACAGCCCCACAAAAAAAGTGGCAGGTCGGAAAGACAAGACCATGGTATCCATATGGTTTTGGGGTCGCTGAATCCAAATCCGGTGTCCATTTGACCCTATATGATCTGGGTCAAGGTCATTTTAAGGTCAAATATAGAGAATCAATTGCCAGCAAAGTAAACCTACATATCCATACGTTTTTGATGTTGCTGAATCCGAATCCGGTGTCCGTTTGGCTCGATCAGGACTGGGTTAAGGTCAGTTCAAGGTCAAATGTAGAAAATCAATTGCCAACAAAGTAAACCAATATATTAGAATTAGAATTCGGTGTCTATTTGACCCGATCAGGTATGCTAAATACTCTCAAGTTCTAAACTCAATCAAAGTAAGCATTAATGGGTATTATTTGAGTCACAAATAAGATTAAAGAAAGAAAACGTAACTCTGAGCCCGTGACTCTCGAGTTAATTGTTTTGACTTGACAAAATTCTAGTATTAATAAGCCTAATTAAGTAAACTTTAAACCCATGTGTGCCTTAATGCTTCATATACATAAATTTACAGTTAGTCCGTGTCGATTGAGATTCTTGAGAACAGATTTTCAAGATGAGGTTTTTTGACTTGATGAATCACATGAAATCACATTGGTACCAACACTCCATAATATATTGTTGAAATCTCTCGCCCTGCTCTTCACTGTAGTCAACCAAATTTTCTGGGAAATAATCCAAATGAGAATGTAAAAAATGTAATTTGAGATTCACTAAGCAGTCTAGGTTTTTAAAACTTACTACCAAATCCTACACTATTTTTTTTATAGTTTGGACTCTTCTAATCTCCTAGAAAATTTTCGAAGAGTTCCTTAGAACATAAAAACCATAAAATATCCTGCTTTCCCATTTTCATTTATTCTACTATCAAAAATGTGAACATCTTACATATCTGAGCTCCATCAGAAATCCTTTCCCGCAATATCGTATCACTTAAATCGGGGACCTGATCTACGAATATATATCTAAATAATTGACCATCTTTGCTTAGAGCTTGTTTACATTGTTTCGTGAGTTCCAATTTGATGTGCAGATGTGGAATAAGGCTTTTTGATGAATTAACAAGTGGCTCATGTTTTATGTATGTAATGGTTCTTTCGATCCTAACTATCCCATTCACATAAAAAGCAAGGAGTTTTTGTGAACACCGATTGTTGGTCCAGTATTATTGTGATGATTCGCACAAATTTGCCATTTATGTTGTTCATATTTGATCCTATGTAAGACTATCCACAGATTACGGTACTCTTGTTTCAATGTGCTACAGGTATGACTGCATATACGTTTGTATTATGCAGTAGAACAGCTTTCATGTTTCTATTTAACGAATCAATTGCCCATTGATTCGTTAACTCCACTCTACTCGTTAGGTTTATAATATCCATGTTTGAAGTAATTCATCAATCCAACTTTATCATTGCAGTGACCTAAGGAAAATTCTTCACCGTTAGAAAAATATTCCGTATTTCTGTACCGATAGTAAAAAGCTTTCACTTTTCCGGCTTGTTTAGTATTTTCTTTAGCGATGATGTTAGGAACTCTGCTCCATCCTCTGCCAGGTCCAAATCTCGAACATCATTTACCTTTTCTTGTGATATTGTTCCTGTCTTTTTCACAACGTGATATGGAATATATTCGTCATCACTAGCACTATTAGTGATAGTTTCATTGCCACCCAAATTTCCTACTTCATTAATATCTTGAGGACACCTTTCTCTTTGTTCAAACCCAATCAAATTTTTCACTTTGAGGTTAAAACCAAAAATTTATTATAAGCATCTTTCGTATGTTGATTGATCGTTTTCTATTAGAAACTATTTAATAGACCTGATCGGTTCAAACGGAAATCAGATCGGATTCAACGAGCCCAAAAACCTATAGATATGTAGGTTTACTTCGTTTTCAATTCATTCTCTACGTTTGACCTTGAACTGACCTCAACCCAGATGTGATTGACACAAACGGATACCAGATTCGGATTCGGCTATGCCAAAAACTTACAGATATGTAGGTTTACTTTGTTGGCATTTAACCTTGAACTGAACTTAAACTAGATCTAATCGAGTCAAACGGACAACTGATTCGGATTCGGCGACCCCAGAAACGTATAGATACGTAGGTTTAGTTTGTTGATTATTGATTTTCTATATTTGACCTTGAATTGACTTTAAACAAGAGCTAATCGCGTCAAACGGACACCAGATTCGGATTCGGCGACCCCAAAAACGTATAGATGCGTAGATTTAGTTTATTGACAATTGATATTCTACATTTGACCTTGAACTGACCCTAAACCAGATCTAATCGTGTTAAACGGACACCGGATTCGGATTCAGCGACCCCAAAACCATATGGATACCATGGTCTTATCTTTCGGACCTGCCATGTTTTTGTGGGGCTGTGTTTTATATTTTATAACTAGTGACGTAACTTCAAAACACCCTAGGATGTATGGATCTCGTTGGATTCCAATGATCTTATTGATAATATCTTTTGTGGACCGTACTAATATCGAGGAACCCAATGAAGTCCGGTTGAATATGTACAAATTTCATTAAAATTGTTAAGCTTCTTTGCTTCCATAAGATTTGTAATTTTTTAAAGTTGGGTACCTATACAGTTCCAAAGAAATAAGTCTGGTTATATCTTATGAGCGGATAAATAAAGGAAAACCGGTAACGCCCAGAGCCTAAGCTGGCTTCCGAAACTGCTAGTTTCTGATAAAAAGTCATGAGAGATCCATCGAAAACTTGGCACGTGCCTTGAACCCAAACTTTAATAGAGTTTTCTGTCTGGTCTATAAACATCGGCTGCTAGTAATAAGTCACGTCCTTGAAGCAAATTGTGACTTTCGACGGCTTCAAGCTGCAAAAGCTGCAAAAAGTTCGAATAAGGATTTTCCACAAAACATTAAGGAGATCTCCGAAAGTACGGCTAATACTTTGCCGTAGGATTAGATGCTTTGACGTAAGATAAGTAAAGGTAACAGTGTAGTTTTTCCTCTTCATAAAAAATTGTGCTGATCTGAGATACAGGCTATTAAAATGTACATTAAAATAATCTACTTTCAATCGTGCATTTGAATAATTAAATATTTTGAAATTCAGTAACGTATTTGTATCTTCCGTTGGCAATCACATATTTTTTAAATTATACAATAGGTAAATCACTATCATAATTATATCCGCACCTAAGCAATAAATTACAGAAAACATTTTTCATTGTAATAATAGAGGAGGCAGAATAAATTATCTAAAATTATTATCAGATACCATTATTAGACCCATATGGGATGTAATAAATTTTATCACAATCTCTGCAATTTGTAGCTAGTAATATGTTGCTGTTGATTAGAAAAAAGAGACCAATAATTATTTATGTTTCTGATTTTAGCCACTTCTTGAGTTATAACGAATGACGTAATTATCTTAAATCTATAAAATATAAATGTTTAAAACTAAATTATCTGCATGGAACCTAATATTTTGAAACTTAGGTTCCGTTTTATATTTAAAATTTTAATTCAAAATTTTTCTATTCCTATAGAAGACCCATAAACATACCGCCACAAACATAAAATATGTCATATTGCATTTAAAAACTCAAATATGTGTTATACTTTTGATCAGCAACTTCCCATCATGTTCCTTTAATTTTATCTGTCTTTATAACAGTAATAACAGTATAACATAATGACATGTTTTAGGAAAATTACCCAATTATCATCGTCATCAGATTGAATTCTGATCATTATATACCTTGTTAAATCACGTGACAGTAAAAGTAAATGTAACGAAAGACCTAAAGAAATGTTAGATAATTAGGCAGTTCCTTATTTATAATACAATCTAGAAATTTATTAGCAATTATTGAATTTCACTGCTTTGTTATATTTGGAATCCAAAGTATTTCATTACCTACCCGACATCAATGCTCGAAAGGAACAAATAGGTTATTAAGCAAGTCTAATTTTAGCTCGGGCGAGAAAATTAAATCCCGAAATTTGTATTAATATAGGTACCTTGATTCGAGGAATATGATAAGAAGTTATTGTGGAAGTATCAAAGAATTTTGGTCACGCTTGAAATGTAGAAAAGTGCTACAATTTCAAAAATATTAATTTCAAAATTTCCCCACTACTTCAGACAGAGGTGTATTGAGAAAATTTTCACGAAAGTTCACGTTGTATACTTTTTATACTATACGTACCTATGGATTATGAAAAACGTATATTTTCACTTGTTAAGCATTTTAACAATTTTACGCGTTTATGACTATATTTGAACTAAAATTGATTAATTGAACTCTAATATAACAATTGTTCTGAACATACTATAAAAACATATTTAAATCATTTTTACCTGAATGTTTCCAAATTATTCAGGAGTTTTTATTATAACTTTGCGACATTTCTTCCCCACCCCATTCACATACCATCACAAGTTCAAAATTGAATGTATTCATGTTAGGCTAATTTCTGGGGAAAACTGTATTAAATGCAGTGAATACAAATAGTCGGAGTCTAGTACTTTGGATATAGCTTGACTACAAAACCTGCTATAATTAAAAAATTGCGAGAATCCCCAAAATAAATCAATAGAGTCATACACACTATCACATAATATATGGACTATTTTATTAATTATCTCGCTTATTTTCAACTTCTGAGTAAAAATCGTCATAATCAATCATTGTCGAAAACTGAATTTTCTATAACTTTGGTCATTAAAATTTTTTGGTTCAAACGTGACAAAACTGGGTGAATTGAAATTATTACATTATCTTGTTAAATTTCAAAATTTAGCGTATTAATTAGCTTATTTATTTTAAATGAATTTGTTGTTAATAAAATTCTCCAAAAATTTGTTCCTTACCTTCTCCAAAGACCAGTATTCTCGTCCTATGGTAAGAACACAGAGGATTCATATTGACTGTAATGTAAAATTTGCATTTTATTTATATGTAAACCTCTTTTTTGTATATCACAGTAAATTGTCGCATCATTCCTTTTACGATTCTCAAATCAGAATAACAGTTTTTTTCCGTTTTGTTTTCTTGTAAGTATATGAAGTCACATCATCGATTTCGTCTATAAATTTAGCTTTAAGATGGCGACTGATGCTAGAATCGGAAAATTTGAATTTAGACTACCAATGACCTCTCTACCAAGGATTATAAAAAATGTGTATCAAATATTGTAATTTTAGCGATTTATTTATACAGGGTAGTCCGAATTTTATGCAGGAAACTTCGAGGGCTGTTTAAAATAATATGTGTTTGCCTAATAAACATTGGTCTGGAACAACCCCGTTTTAGAGTTACAGGGTGTCGAAGAGGTTAAACAAAATTGATTTTTTGTTTATGTCTCCGGAATCTATTACCCGATCTCAATAAAATTTGGTACAGAAAATCTATGATAATAGGCCTTACATTCCCTAAAATATGAGCTATAAAGGTATAACCAGTGGTGTACAACTGGGCAGGGGTCATCTCCTTTTTTATAAAAAAACCTACCACACTGTATTTTTTACAAGTTGTTGTAATGGATTTATATTCGAATGCACAAAATACGTAGATTCGCCGTTTTCAAGTTAATTACACAAATACAATCCCCTTGTGCAGACATTTCGGACCATAATACATATTACAATTATATTTATGTTTTGCTTAAAAGTAGGTAAGTGGAATTTGTAAGCACATCGACAAAATTCTTTACACTCGTTTCCACACCACCTGTGAGGTAGAGTTCCTTACGCGTTTTAGTTTCCCCTGGAAGCCTAACCCACTATCTTTAAAAATAAGAACAACTTAAATCAAAGTAATAATAAATGTACATTTACCAAAGGCGAGGGGTAGTGAATTTTAACAATCTGCATATTTGGTCACAAGAAAATTCTCGTGAAATTCGGACGATATCTTTTCAACACGAATTTTCTGTGAACGTGTGGCTCGGAATAATTCGCAATAAAGTTTGTGGACCTTTCTTCTCACCACCCCGTCTAAATTCTCAGTCATGTCTAAACTTTCTAGAAAACCATCCATTTGAATTATTAGAGGATATTCCATACGACAAAATAACTGGATAAAATGGATGGTTCTCCTGCGCATTCTGGGAGAATAATATAAGAATGGCTTAATGAAAGTTATATGGGGTGATGGATAGGTAGAAGACCAAATGCCAATGTCAACCATAATGGTACAGAGGGTCCAGTGTCTTGGCCAGCCAGATTGCCATATCTAAACCGCTTGGACTTCTATGTTTGGGATTATCTGAAAAGTAAAGTGTATTCTACTCCAGCAGATACAAGACCACAACTACTGTAACGAATAGAAGACGGGTGTAATGAATTAAAAGAAAACCACCACATGCAATTAATTCCATTAACAGAAGATGTCAGAAAGGTAACGATGTGGGTGGTTCGCATTTTGAACAATTGTTGTAAATACGTAATGTTAATGTTGTTTCTTGTTCAGTTGCTGTTGCTTGGTAAATATATTTTTATTATTATTTTGATTTAAATTGTTCTTAATTGTAAAGAGTATTAGGCCTCCATGGAAAACTAAAATGTGCCAGGAGCATTACCTCACAGGTGGTTTAGAAAGGAGTGTAAATAATTTTGTTGATGTGCATACAAATTGCACTTCATCATTCATCATTCATCATCTAGTGGTTGGTCCTTTAAAAGTCCCATAGCACTGCGGCCTAATTAGGCCTATTGTGCGTCCCACTACTAGTCCTATTCAGCAAGTAGATTTGTCCTTTTTACAAAGTCCAAAAGCTTCCTTGCTGACACTTCTCTCAGCTCCTTGGGTTCCAAATAGGGTCTCCCAAGGAGCGCCATTCTGCTACGTGCAAATCCCGGGCACTCGCCCAGGATATGCAGAGAAGTTTCATCCGCCGATTCACATCCTCGGCAGACCGGACTGTCTACAAGCTTTAGT
>NW_019416335.1:640508-656735 GCF_000390285.2 Anoplophora glabripennis | reverse complement strand
CCAGGAAGCGCGGTCGTGTACCCTCGCCCGCGATCCCATCAATGGCCCCCAGAAGCGCCGACTGGACAAGTCCCATCTGGTCCTCATCCATTCGGACCTCCGGGTATCCATGGGGGACCACCACTGCTTGGATCCCCGACAGCGCCTCCCCGTAAGTCTTGCCACGCTGTCCCGTGGCCTTAGGCCTCTTGGAAACAGGCCGGTCGGAAATCGGCTCACTACCGTCCGACCGTCCACGTTTCTTCCCGAGTCCACTTGGCCCCGGTTCAGCAGCCTGCGGAGTTAGAGTGGTACTTGAGCCAGGTTCCGTCACCGGCCCCTGTCCTTTTCCCGCCTCTGCCTTCCGCAGTTTTTTAAGTTTGCGCTTTTGCGCACCAGACAATTTCTTCCTACCTTCCAGGTTCAGTCTGTCGACTCCCCTAGAGATAGTAGTCACTGGTGTTTGCTTCCCAGTGGCTGTTTTATTTTCCGCCTGGTCAGCAATTACTGCTTCCCCGGCGGATGTTGACGGCCCCCTTTCGGGTTCCCGTTTTTTTGATTTATGGTCCATAAAGGTCCCACGAGTCTGGAGGAAATAAAAGTCACCGCCAGGTAGTGCCCCATGCCTGACGGAAGGCTAAATACGATGGGGTGCGCCAGGTTCCCCAAAGAGATCGTTTGCGATGCGACATTTTTACCTACCCCCGCACCATTCAGCCCTCGGCACGATGCGTTTCCACCTTGGCTTGGGTAGCTGAGCTGTTTCTTAGTTTTCACTACTCTCCCTCGACCTTTCCGGCTTGGGTGACCCTGCCAGGAGTATAAAACTCCCGCCGGTTTAGCTCTTGGGTTCACTGTTGCTACTTAAGCCCCTCCACCAGCGACAAGGTCATACAGCTCCCAGGAGGGGCAAATTGCACTTACTTTTAAGCATAAACATAAATATTCTTGTAATATTATGGTTAAAAGTGTCTGCTGCAAGGGGATTGTATTGGTATGAATAACTTGAGAACGGCGAATTTTAGGGAAAAATTCAAGTTATCTTTTTACGTATTTTGTGCAATAGAATATAAATTAGTTACAATGACTTGTAAAAAATGCAGTGGCGTAGGTTTTTTTGTAAAAAAGGTGTGACCCCTGTCCAGTTGTATACCACTAGCTGAACCTTTAAAGCTCATATTTTAGGGAATGTAAGGCCTACTATCATAGATTACCTGTACCAAATTTTATTGAAATCGGTTGATATATTCCGGAGATATAAACAAAAAATCAAATTTTTTAACTTCAACACCCTGTATCTCTAAAACGGGACTGTTCCAGACAAATGTTTATAAGGCAAACATATTATTTTAAACAAATCTATCTGCCCTCGAAATTTCCTGCATAAAATTCGGACCACCCTGTATACAATCCGTCCATGGTTAGATTGGAAAAGAGAGAAATATTTTTATTTTTCATTTTACGAGAAAAAGGCATTCTTGATTAAAATCTTTGCTTTGACATGGATAACTTTCACTTTGCATGTACAGGGTAATCAGAAAACCGGTAAATATAAAAATTGTTCAACAATACAGAAATATGTTATTAAGGAGAGTTGCTTAGAATTAAAATCTATATTATAATTTCAGTTTTTGTATGAATCGGTCTACTTTAATAGAAACGGACAGTAAAACATTTTTATTGTTCATTTTACGAGAAAAAGGCATTCTTGCTTATAATTTTTGCTTGTCTTTAAAATGTCGCAAAAATAAAACTAATGGCCGTAGAAATTTTCTTTCAACGAAAATGGATTCCACGTATCCCCCACTACCAAACAGCTCTTTCTATTGTGAAATAACAACGCTAGATGACATTTTCTAATGCTGCTATTTTCAGTTTTAGATATTTTTGATCTGTTAGGTTTATTTTAATAACCCTGAAAAGGCGCAACTTTTTTCTAATTGGAGCCATGAAAAACGGACCACTCTGTATAACTAGTTTACCCTATAATCGTATTTTCAGTTCTTTAAAACGAAACAGTCTGAAATTTATTTTACAAAGATATCACTTCAAGCTTTATTCGATTCGAACTCATAACTACATGTCCATGTTATAGAATATCTATATTATTCAACACCGACTCTGCCTATTTTCTTCGACTAACCCCATACACGTCTGGACCATAATAATAAAAGTTTCAAACAGGACATTTGCAAAGAGTAATGAATAAGAAATTCGCAGCTTATGGGACAGTCTCGCTCCCGATGATACCCTAAAAATCGTAGTTCCCGACGAGTTCGCGACCCGCCCAGGAATCGCTGCATTATTTATAATGTCCTGGATCGTCTTTATCACGTAGCCCGCTCCCTGTATTTTCCTATTTATCCTGCGGTTACCAGAACTTTACAGATACCGCACGTTCAGAAGTAACGGACGTCAGTTTTTGGCTTGCCGACGAGGTCATTTTTTAATAATTACGACGCCGACGTCTGCGACGAGTAAATACATTGGCTTACCAGCACGGAGGGGAAGTTAAATATCAAATGCAGCTCAAAGTTACGCGGTGGAACAATTTTAAATGCATGTAAACCTTTCAAGGAAACGTTAGTGGCGTTTTTAGTTTCCATGGCAGAAGTTCCTTGGAAATCAATTGTTCTACATAAGTATTCGTCATACTTTTGTTTAACTAAAAAGTCTTCGAATTTGTAAAGAACCCCGCACAAAACATATGAACACCGGTCAATTTTTATTAAAGTCCTCGTCATGCTGATCAAAAGTTTCCATGGGCACGAAGCCCTACAACCCCTTCCAACCCCCCAAAACCACCCCCAAAAATCAGGGTAATGAACTTGACAGATTACAGGTCAATTGGCTTACCGTAATATTACACTACTGTAGTCGAACCTACAGACACCTGTACCATAACTAGGCTTAAGACTATCAATGGACACCGAGCCCTACAACCCCCACTAACCCCCCAAAACCACACCTAAAGGTCAGGGGATGACAGATTATCGGTCAATAAAACTACCGAAATATTTTACTACTGCAGTCGAACCTACAGCCACCCAAACTGTAACTGTAACAGATTAGTGGTATGGAATCTGGAATCTGGAATTGTAAGGAGGGTAGCTTAAAAACTACAGCACTTAGGCCCCATTGGGCTCTTATACATCCTCCCATTAGGAGATCAATCCACCTGAGCCGTTAACCAACCTATTAAAAGGAAAAAGGTGGTGACGTTGCTCAGGGCCATAGGCCATAAAAGTTCAACGTTCTCCCAACACGGATTCTCTTGTTGACGAGACAACAGTGCATTCACATATCACATGTGGTACTGTCTCATCTTCCGTTCACAACCCCTACAAACAGGTGTTTCACACTTCCTCGTGTTGTGAAGGTGTTTCCTTAACCAACAGTGTCCAGTTTGAATACCTGCCACCAGGCGACGATTTGACCTAGACATGGTCAAGCATTTTTTGGTCGCCCCCTTGCTAGGGTATTTTAAGAACTCCTTAGCAAATTGATAGATATTTGTTTCATGCCATTGTTTCATAAATTCTTTGTGGGTGCTTTCCTTGATAATTTCAGTGAGTGCTGATAGCGGATGCATACTGTAGGGACCGGATCCAAAAATATTGAGGTCCGATGCACTCCTGGCTCCTGGAAGCATGCAGATATGTTGTAGGAAACTGAGATTACGACCAGTGCCTAGTGACATTCCCATACTGACCTAGTCATTATCTTATAATTACGTAAGGTCAGTAATGCTTGCTACTTCGTAGATTCTAATGGTTTTACCTACAGTGCACTTACGGGCAATTTCTTTGGCGGCTGCTGATTGCGTTTGTGCCACCATGCCTACCCATTGCCCACTGATGTAGGATATGTATGGATCTAGAATAAATGCCACATCCTGCACCTTCCTGCCTTTTTGACCGGTCTGTGAAGACGTTAATTAAATCTTCGCCGGCGGTCTTCCTGTCTCCTGATGAGTACTTTGTAGGGTCTGTCGAACGCAAATTGGGGAGATAAGTAAGTGGTTTTTAAAAACTGAATCAGCAAATAACATGTATATGCTGATTTGTAATGCCTTGTGAGGAATTAATATAATGTTACCCATTAATGAAAACAAACCAAAAGTAGATGAAAACAAAAAACTCATGCAAAGAGGGGTTCTCATTTTATTAAAATTTACTTCTCTAAATTTTGATACAGTTCATAATACTTTACAGACATGTTTATGTAAGAATCAAATAAACATAAATGCTATTAAGAGGTAGTAATGTGTTTATCTGGCACATCATTTGACAAAGTCTGGGACATAGTTTGGTTTGCAGGCTTTCGTAACAATCGTCAATGCTTAAACAATTTCCGTACTGGTTGTCACGTTTCGTTGTTGGTTTAGACTTCTTGACATTTCAAGAGACATATCGTTATCTTCTTCAAAAGAAATAAACCCATAAAATAGAGATTAAATCATCTGATACCTCTTCTTTGTAAAGCTTGGGCCAAAATCTTCATTCTCTCACTAAAGTTTTGATATTAGATGATATTAGATCTATTATATATTCTGTACCTTCCCTGTACTCAGCAACTACTTACTACTTCCCACTGTTGTTCCTCTATAGATACATGTACTTCTTTATTCTCCAACATGTCTGCCTTGTCCAATGTAGATCTTTCGTGTGGTGCGTCTTAGGGAAGGTTGTCCTAACTGCTTTAAGATGTTTATACTGCATTAATACTGTGCTGTACTGTACTTCTTATATGCATATTTTTGTATGTAGGTTTGTAAGATATGTTTCTTCTTGTTCTTAAAGGACTTGGAATATTTTGCTGGTATATACATTTCCTTTGAGAGCTTGTCATAAAATACTCTTGACAAGGATGTCTCGAATATAAAGATAGCTTGCAGAGTTTGGGACGAGGGTGAACTCATAGCTGCTCCTTTTTAGTTTCTTCATAAAACTAAGGAGAAGAATGTTCATTCAGGCAACACTTTTGCCAAATCTACTAATTTCTCGTACACATCTTCTGCTATGAGCATTCTATGGAGTTCTTCCAAGGCTTCTGTAATTTACAGTTTTGTAAACAACGATGTCGCACCAAAACTTGCTAAGCCAATAAAGTCGAGGTGTTCTTGAACAATTTAGATTACGAGACTTAACTTTTTTGATTGGGTTGTTTTTGATATCCTTTTCTGTAGTAGCTTTTCCACTTTGGATGTATGTTCTATGCCGAATAATTATTATAGAAATAAGCGCCTCGTTAAAATTAAGGATCCAGATGTTTCAAGTCAGTGATTCCAAACCAAGTACCAGAATAGAAATATACTACTAGATGACATACTCAGTTTCAGAGTCTCTCTGAAGAAGAGAGTGATATGTCTCTCAAGTCTAAAGAGACGGCGTGGCAACCAGCAAGGAATTTATTCAATCAGGTCAATCAGGTCTGGGGCCTATTCAGTCATTGCACTAAATTCTTCAGTCAAAATTAAAATGTTATGTATTAACCAAAATTAATAATTAAAACTAGCTAGTTAATATTTTTGTAAAAGGATCATTTGAGATTGTTTATCACATATAGTCAGCTAGAAATTATCTGTGCAATTATTTCTAAGGATCTAAGCATGGTCAAAGCCTAATATGATCATTTACAGCAATTTTTTGTATGCAATGTACAGAAAATAAGTATTGATTATTATCAAATTTTATTGAAAATGTTTACGATTGTACGATGGCATTTGCAAACAGTCGCACCATCAGCGTCACCATGTAGCAAATTTCCAGTTGCATGCCTGGCTAAGTTAATTGCTTTTATTATTATAGTTTGTAGCAGTGCTGATTGAACAGTGTCTAATGTGGCACCTTCACACAAAACCATTTACAGCAGCGCACCTGCTTCTCTTTAGACGCCTTCCGACTTAATTTGAATTTTCCTTAATCATTCAGCTAGCGACTGATTAGAAAGCGACGGTTAGGCATGTTATTGTCGCACTAATAGAATAATTAATTTACCCTTCTTCGGGCGCAATCTTTGCCGGTCTGTCTTTGTTAAATAAATTGGAAACGTTATTATTAATTACGCGGTAATTGATTTCACATTAATTATCATGTGATAGCGTGCGCGTTGGATCGTTACGTGAATACGTATTCAGAAAAAATTGTGTGGCACCTTGTCTTCCTTCCTTTACCTGTATTTTGTAGAAAACAACCTCTAGATAAATCGAAAGAGCAATAATTTGAAATATAAAAGAAACCTATAAAAACTCTGGCAAAGGAAACTTAGAAAAAAGATAATAAACAAAGTTATTTTAGTTGAAAAATTGTTAAACAATTATCTTCTAACGTAAAACGTTAAGATAGCTATCGAGAAATCAAAAGACAAAAACGTTTTGAAAACTGTTAGGTTTAGGTACATGATGTACTATATGATTGTTGTTAAAAATTTCGAGAAGAATTGAAATATGGAATAGTATATAGGATGTTCCATTAAAGAAAAAGAAACTTTGTGTCGTCATGACTTTTTGACTGATTCTGGATATCTACTTAATTTTTCTTTATTGTAATAGATGTAAAAAACCCTACAACATTTATATTTAATGATTTTTCGACAACTGTCTTACTTCAGGTGGTAATCCACCGTTTCCATATACAGTGTGCGGCATTAGTGCGTCGAAGTACGATATCTCCGTTATTATAGAAGAATTCAAAAAAAGTTATTTACAAAAATTGTAGCCAACTTAAAACTGCACATTTAAAAAAAATATATTTTACGTATATACACGGTGTAACATATTACTAGGGTGAACCAAACTTACTGTTTTTTTAAATGGGACACCCTATATATTATTTCAAATTTATATTAAGCTCAACTCTCCCATGCTTCCAATATAGGGTTTAATTATGTTATACAGGGTATTTCAGAACTCTTTTTATGTTATTAAATGGTATATATCTCAGCTATGCTTTATAAAAATGAAAGTAGAAAACCTAAAGTGTATTTTCAGTTTTTCAAATAAAATACACTGATTAAATTAAAAAAATTGATAAAATTATGTGCTCAAGTTTTGGCTCGCCCTATATTCAACTGTTGCAATAATAAATAAATAGCAATTTCTCGTAAAACTCTACCAATATCAAAAAGTTGTGCGTGCAAAAAATTATTGTTAAGTTATTCTATCCAGAGTATACTAGGCGAGCGGTTTAACCCTAAAAAGATGCTTCTAAATGAAGGTTCCCGACTAAATTTTTAAAACAAAAACCTACAGCATGAAATATTTTTATTTTATGGAGTGTATTTTTCTTATAATTTACATATATTTTTTATATTTTTCGAAAACAAAAAAGTTGTAAACAGAATACTCGCCGAATGGCTTTGAAAACAGTTTTTTATTGTAAAATAACTTTTTGTTCATTGAGAAAAATTCGAAACATTTACAATTTAATGTGAAAAACGTGACGAAACTGACAAACTTTCGGAATAAAGCATAATAATCGGCAGATCTTCTACTTTAAGATATATTTTTTTGGTATAGATCAATTATTTTATTGAAGGTCTAATGCGAGTAAAAAAAACAGTCGTTTAAAGAAAATCATGATAAACATACGTATCAAATTGGCGGTGTCAGTGGCGCTATGTACAGTAAACATGATGTTATTAGGATATTTTTAATCGACAATAACATTTAATGATTCAATCGGCTAATGCGGAAATAACCATAATTTTTCCTACATTTATAATAATTACCAGTGGCTGTGATACATGTTCGATATTTAATATTGGAAAAATACTGCTTTAAAGGCTTTAAATAAACTTACAAATGATGAATTAAGTTTAACTTTAGAAGATGCGCTTGAAATGTTGACGATATATTTATCAAAAATGTATGATTCTCAAAATAAATGGAAAGATTGCTCGAAATCTATAAATAAATTAAGTGTACAGTTGCTTAAAAAAAATGCTGCAATCGATAGATTGCCACCGGTTGCCACCTTTGTACCCAGCATTATTGCAACATTATTCGAGGTTAAAATGGCAAATAAGTGAATGGAAGCAGGCTACAAATAGTGAAATTGTAACTCTAGATCCATTGACACATGGATGGAAAATCGAAAATGGTTGTCTGGATTTTAATTATTTCGAAGGAGAAACTGCGTTAGATATGCTTCAAAAATATTTTTGTTCATGTAGTGGAAAATGTTCTACGAAAAATTGTAACTGTTTGTCATCGAACCTGGAATGCTGTGAATGCTGAATCTGTGCGTGCTCAGATGAATGTCAGAATGTTCATCCGAAATTGATGATGAAATGCTTATTTCAACTCAAAAACTTGTCGAAAATAATGAAAAACTTATTATTTAAAAATTAAATAAAAAAGAAATTAATATACTTTTATTGCTCTTAATATTTTTGTAAAATAAAAATTAAAAAATTATCCTATACAATAAATTATCCAATAACTTTTTTATTTTTCGAGACCGCTAGGTCAATTATTATTATTAGGTTAATTTTACGATTTAAAAAGCTTATTTAGTTTAGTTTTGGTATAACTTTCAAGTCAATTTTAGTCATTTATAAAACCAAATCGAATATTTAAATTTTACTAATTACTTGCAAAAACCTTACTCCGGCTACAAAACCAAAGAAAATAATCTTTAGAATATTTGTACTGTTAACATACATCAATAAAAAAAATGATAATAATGATTGTAAATATAATCTAATCCAAGATATTGTAAAAAGAAAATTTAAATTTGAAGTGTTATCATAACTTTCTTTAAAATACTTTTTTTACTCGCTTTAGACCTTCAATAAAATGATTGACCCTATCAAAAACATATATATTAAAGTAGAAAATCTGCCGATTATAATGATTTTTTTTAGAATTAAAATCTGTTCAGTAGTTTTCAAAAGTTTGTCGATTTTTTCAAATTGAAAATATCTCGGAAACGAAGCATTTTTCGAATCTTTGTCAAAGAACAAAAAGTGTTTATTGTGGTCCATTTTACAATTAAAAAAGCCATTCGGCGAGTAATTTTTTTTACAACTTTTTGTTTATAACAATTGACTGACCACACCGAAAAATATAAAAAAATATGTATATTTTCAGAAAAATACACTTTATAAAACAAAAAAAGTTTCATGCTGTAGGTTTTTGTTTTAAAAATTTAGTTGGTTCATGCCTTTATTTAGGGGTGAACCGCTCGCCTATATAGGACGCTGAAGTGGGAATGATTCTCGTATACAATTGACATAACTTTTGAAATACCCTGTATAACATAATTAAACCCTACATTGGAAGCATGGGAGAGAAGAGTTTAACCTAAATTTGAAATATATAGGGTGTCCCATTTAAAAAATAGTATGTTTGGTTCACCTTGGTACGTAACACCCTGTACATACGAGAATAATTTTAAAATGTGTAATTTTAAGTTGTCTATAATTTTTGTAAATAACTTTTTTGATATCTTCTATAATAACGGAGATATCGTACTAATCGCACCCTGTATATCACAGGCACTGTATATTTATGTCATTGAAAATAACAACTTTTATTACCAACTTTACTAGGTCACCGAAAAAAGGAATAGAAAATAAGTAGTATCAGTAGGTACCTACTTAAAATAAATTGAGAACATTTGGCTTATGCCATTTATGTCTTAAAAATAATATTTAAAGAAATAGTTTATATGATTGTGTTTGTCTGTGGAGATAAATTAAAGCGGTTTGATCTGTCGGAATTAAATATTAACTTCTACTGCATGCGAAACACATTCAGACTTTACGGAAGCTTTAAAATTCCTCGCTCCGCGATATTGTTGCGCCTGTTTACTAATACATAGCAGAAAATTACTTCTCGCCCGGTAATTGCGTTTTCCGGGCAGCAGCGAACGATTCTTATGGTCCGGCAGGAGGTCAATTCTGTACGGCGGCGGATAGGAGTAGAAAATGGTTATTTCATGAACAATAAAATTTAATAGTTGCTGTCTCCTTACACTGGATCCGACCTTTACTTGACCAAAATTCGACTTAACATGGGACATAAAACCGACGCATTCTTTGGCTTTATGGTTACTGCTGGACATGGAATTTATTATCCCTTTATTGTCCACATATTGCTATCGTCTCGGTTATTGTAACATGTGAAACAGTAATAATCGTTTGAAAATTATACATATTATGTCACTTGTGACTGAGAAAAGGATTTCTTTGAGACAACTAAAATTTATTACAGTCAATTAAATCGTTTATTTGTATTTATTTAACTTCATATCCAACGGGACATGTCGCAATTACAGAATAGTGAAACATATAGTTACTTATATAAAATAAAAACGTAATTAATGCAGGGAATCAAGAAATAATTCGACAGACACAGTAAAAAACCAATAATAATAATAAAACATAGAAAATTAAAGATTTGCTTGGATTAGCTCTAATCAATTTCAAAATGCCAGAGAACAGTTTTTTAAGTTTTTAAATCGATCTGTGTAAAATAATCACAGCACCACAAAAAAAGTATCGGATCTGGTATGCAGATCCATGTATTTCCATGTATTTTTTTCCGCTGAATCCGAATCTGCCTTCAGATTTGGCCCAACGGGTCTGAGTTTTCGTGAAAATTCTAAAAACAGGTCAAAATTACAAAAAAAAAACGTATTTTACGATCGACGAAAGTTATAAAAAATCAAATTATTCTACCAACTCACTAGACGTATGATTTTTCACTCGTTTAATTCCAATTTATCATCATAGAGTCAGACAAGTTTGTCCAATTTCATTCAAAAACAGAAAATAGATCAATAATGCCATTTTCATGGCATAATTCGTGTTGCAGAGTTCTGGACCATCTTTTTATCCATCCACACATTTATGAACTGATGCATCTTTCTATCCAGTCGTTCATGCATGAATACGCAAATTTATTTATCCACCTGTACCACCTATAAAACCCACCCATCCACCCATCTATCCATCTACTTTTTATACTGAGAGATGAGATAACAACCTAGAAGATTAAGAATGCAATGAAACTTGTAGAATACTCTACTTTCTAAACAAAAGAAAACGATATTGGAAGGAAAAAGGATCTATGCAAAGGGTTGCGCTTTCGTTTAGTCCCTCTATTTTTCGTTTCTCTTTTTAACAACCAACAAAAATCGGCCATCATGTTTTCGTCCCATCTTCTTTGATATCCCTGTTCTATAACCTTCATATCCTGATGAAATCGTTCGCCTTGTTCTTCGCTATATTCTCCAAGATGTTCAGGAAACCAATCCAGATGTGAATGAAGGAAGTGCAACTTGTAGTTCATCAAACATCCCAGATCTTGGAAGTATTTTATCATTTTCTTCGTATTTAGGACTCTTGTTGTTTCCTAAAAAAATTGTCGCTACAGCTTTGAAACTAGTCCAAGCACTCTTCTCAACGCTATTAATTGTAGTGATGAATGTTGCATCCTTGAACAATGTCCGAATCTGAGGTCCATCGAATACACCTTCTTTCAATTTCGCCTCAGAAATTTTCGGAAATGTTCGCCCTATATATACAGGTATAGGGCATTCCCAATCTTCTGGGCTGTTATCTCATCTCTCAGTACAAAAATTACATGGATATATGGGTGGATGGGTGGGTTTTATAGGTGGTACAGGTGGATAAATAAATATGCGTATTCATGCATGACCGACTGGATAGAAATATGTGTGAATTCATAAATGGGTGGGTGGATAAAAAGATGGATCCAGAACTCTGCAACACGAATTACGCCATGAGAATGGCGTTTTTAAGCATTTTGATCTATTTTCTGTTTTTGAATGAAATTGGACCAGCTTGTCTGACTCTATGATGATAAATTGGAATTAAACTAGTGAAAATCATACGTCCAGTGAGCGGCAAGAATAATTTAATTTTTTATAATTTTCGTCGATCGTAAATGACGTTTTTTGTGAATTTTGATCTGTTTTTTAAATTTTCCCGAAAACTCAGACCCGTTGGGCCAAATCTGAAGGCAGAGTCGGATTCAGCGGAAAAAAATACATGGAAATACATGGGTCTGAATACCAGATCCGATCTTTTTTTTGTGGGGCTGTGAATTAAGGCACTATTAAATTATTACTGAAGCCAAACCTGTGCTTAATCTCAAAAATTATTATGTCACAAGTTTCTAAGGAAATTTTGAGTCTTCAGTTTTACATATTTGTTAATGTTTATGCCCTGAACAAAAAAAAACATACGCCTAATACTAAATAATTTGCAGCATACAGGATGTTCATAACTTATGTCAAATATTTTTGACCCATATCCGTTATGTCAAAATGTGGTAGATATAAATATGCGGATGTGTATAAAATGTAATTTTAAAATCTGACTGCTGATTTTCATAGAAGACAAGTTTCAGCGCGACGTATCCAATTTGCTCGCACGCGTTACAACATTGCCACATCCTCTCGAATCGTACTACAAGCTTCGGCAAAGGGTTGAGGTCCGGAGAATTTATTTATTTAATGTATTTATTTAAAAAATATATTTTGGTGACTAAAATATTTAAGGAATTTTATTCAAACAATTAAATAAAAAAATTATAAAAAAAAAATACTAACAAATGAGATTTTATAAAACAACGATTAAATGCATCAATTAGAACTAAGAACAAGACAAGTAAAAAAATATTATTACGTGTTGATGTGTAGGAATTATTGCTAGAGTCTACTATTTAATGTCTATATTTGAGTATATTATGTTCAAAGTGACCACCATTTATTGCGTTTTCAATTTTTTTTCCTAGCCCTCAAATCCTTTGCCATAACTGGTTCCCAGTATGAATTAGATAAAAGTCCCCTGGATTTAAATCCAGACTATGAGGTGGCCATGTCGCTGATTTATCCATATTATCGGTTGGAAAAGCACATATGCAAGTATTTCCGCACTTCCATCGGATAATGAGGTGGAGCTCTATCATATAAATACCAGAGCAGCAGCACCGACAACAACAACAACAACAGCAGTTTCAGCAGCAGTTGCAGGATCAATGAATGTTTAGAGGCACATATTCCAATAAATAAATGTTCAGATAATGTTTTGCGTTATCCCTCAGGCAGTTCAATATGCCTTTTATACTCATGTTGAAAATGCCGTATATAGTTTTCAACCGGATTACCAAGACTATGACAATTTTTAACATGGAATACGCCTCTTCTGGTGCACGTCGTCTCATCTGATGTGAACAAGACTTTTGAAGCAATATCTGCAAAGCAAAATACATTTTCACAAAATTGTGCTCTTGGAGAAAACTGGGGTTCTAATAAATAAATGTTGCACTAGGAGAAACGGATAAAGCTGTTGTTCAATTAATGTAGAAAACGTGATGTAAGACCTTACTCCAACATTTATTGCTATTTGGTGGATTCTGATTTTTCTCAACCATATCTAAAAATTTAATTTTATTGTCTAACCGTGCAAACTACTTGTCACTCATTACCACTACGGTAGTGTAAGCTATCCGATTCTTTCAATCTTTGAAATAACTTTGAAAATAACTTTCTATCCGATTGACATCTATTGGGATAAGTTTCTGCGTAACTTCGTGCTGCAGCCCGTTAGTTACAATTTTATTAAGAATAAACCGAAATCATACATGTTATTTCATTACTGGTACACGGGTTGTGACGTTAATAAATGTGCTGTATTTAGAATTTAAAAAACTAATTAATTATTATTTGAGGTAAGCAAATTTCAAATTATTGACAATAAAACTAGTCTCTAGGAGACCCAAGGTAAATATATGAATTGATATTTTTAACGGTTTGCATTGTAAAGTTTTTTTTTTAAAAAAACGAACACTGCTAGCGATGTCAACTAAGCATATCTTTTATTCGTAGAACTGTATGAATATGTTTAATATCAGAAATCACATACTATCAGAACTAAACAAACCTATAAAATATGGCAAAATACTAACGAATCGCATCTAATAAAGACGTATTCGTAAACTTACCGAATCTCTGTTAGAAAATATGGAGGAAAAACTATTTTTTCTATGAGACCCCCCCTGTATGTTATTATTATTATTCATTTTTGCACTGAGGGAAGTTAAATCAGATCAAAATCCTATTTCATTCCAGGAACCCCTCTTTAGAATATGGCCGTTCATTATAAAACTCCCTGTATAATAAATATATAAATTTCACAGTAAAATTACAAACCTATTCTTAAAAAAATATTAATCTCTAGTACTACACTGAATGTTTCTTTATTATGGCATATTTATATGGGAGGCCATTGACAATAGTGACCCTATACAGACACGTCACTGCTTACGAGCACTTTTAATATTCCAACTCACGAATATCTTAATTGTTTCATGAAATTAAAGGCAGTGGCTTCCATACAAAAAAAAGTAGGTACAAAGTATTGGAAAACTATACTATTAAGTAGAATTATTTTAAGTATGTATTATTGAAATATAGGGAAAATGTACCCAACATTATTTTTATAATGAAAGTCCTTTCACCTGCGTTTGTCTTAAATAAACTGTTCAATTACTTTTCAATAAAGTTTAGCATCTCTCTCACCACTCATTTTTGCAATTAAATGTAAAACTTTTATAATTTAAAAAAAAAACTCACAAGAAATAATATATCCAAACTGCATAGTAAATATGTGCTACCCCCACTCCGTCTTTAACTGCTACGAGGTGGTAACCATGACCACCACTGTTATCATTATCCAGATGTTGAGGCGGGCTACGAGAAGCCCACGTATTCGGAGTTTCGCAAACGAATTTTACAAGTCGAGTTAAACTGATTGTACATTACAAATTTAAGTAGTTTTAGTTCATTGTAAACTAAATTTTAAATTAATTTTTTTTACTATGAAAATTTCTTGGGGGGAGGAGCGGCGTTCCAGAGCCCCTCGCATCAGCCGACATTTATTAAAAGTTTTGCTATGTTTACTTTTTCTATTTAATGCTAATTGGAACGTACCTTAATTGGTCTTAAAATATAATTAGCGTGCAATACATCTTTACGTTATTCTAATTGATTTTAATTTTAATGAAGCTTTGAGAGATTAAAACATTATTTTTTAAATTATTTCAAACCTTTTCTGAATGAGTCAACAGAAAAGTAAAATACCTACTAATTGAAATAACCCTAACTCTATTCACGATGTGCAACAGCACCAGAATAAAAATAAATGGAAGCGAATATTTTTTGCAATTTGTAAATTTCTGTTTAATTCCCTCCACGAGTCCTCTCCATGTGAGTTTCATGCCTAATTTTTTACATCCGAGTACAATGAAGTAGTGGCCATTACTCATTCGTTTGCACCATTACGCCGGTTTATAAATTTTGTAGCTTTGTTTGCTATTCCAAAATTAATTTTCCTGTTGGTTACTTCTTATGTTTCCACCTCGGACATATATCATTTCACATATAAACTCCCCGTTGTTTATATATGATACAGTAGATAAACATAAATTAGAGATGTATCCGACGGTATTGTTTTACATAATAGCCCCGTGTTTGTTTAATTACATACTGGAATATTAGATGAAATATTTTTGGAACGTAATGAATGTGTTTTGAGTATAAACAAATGTGGGAATAAATTAAAATTTTAGGTAAACGTGAAATTAAATATACACAATCTCTGATGAGCGAAAATAAGGAAAATTATGGGAACTGATTCTCTTGATCATGCTAATTATTTAGTAGATACACTAAAAGAAGTTACAGAAAATATTGGTGGGAATTTACGTACCTTTCATTTTTAGTGTAATTTTCTTATGGGTTGCCATTTTACAAATGAATAAAGTTAATGTAGTTATTTTTGTACCAGAACGCGAAATGGTACTTTTGTTTTCAAGAATTCGAGAACTGCAATAAAGTAAGACAATTGTGTTTTATATATATATATATTGTTATGATATATTTGGTTTTTGAATATAATGATGAATTTAATTTTAGTTTTTAATTTTAATTTATGTGTTTAATGTATTGAGTGTTGCGTTTTTGCTTTTGTTTTATTTCTGTAATTATTATTTAGATTTTACTGTACATTGTTTAAATACACCTTTCTTTTCTTTCTTACCTCGTATATCTAATTATTTTTTTTTATATCCTTGCTAGCTGCCACTTAGATTTTGTTTTAAGTCTAATCTCAGGAGTCGGTTCACTTTCCTTACTTCAGGACTTGTAGCATGCAGAACAAGAAAAAATAGAATTTTAAGAATTTACAATATTTATTTTTTTTTAAGAATTTATG
>NW_019416335.1:593267-639135 GCF_000390285.2 Anoplophora glabripennis | reverse complement strand
CTACAGAACTTGATATATATATATATATATATCAATTTAATTTATATTTGAAATCGTTTGAACCGTGTTTGAATCAAGGTTTACGACTATCATAACGATAGCAACCTAATAAACAATAAAAATTGGCTGTTTGAAAAAGTGCTGTTAGAATTATATATTGTAATTCATATTTTAAAGGCCGAATTTCACTGAGACTGGTGCAGCCTGAGTCCAAAAGTCCAAAACGTAGTGCAACAAATGAGTATACACTCATACTGGGCTGGTATACAGGGCTGTTATTTTCAAGCGCGATTGTAGGTGGGTTCAGCCAGGCTGGTGCAGCCTCAGTGAAATGCGGCCTTAGGGCCGGTACTTTGATTCTCGATTAAGGCTAATCGCCTGATTAGTTAATCAAGCCTTAACAGAGACTCAAAGTACCGGGCTTAAGAGTGTTTAATTCAAAATGAGCTCGGAACGTGAAGACGGGCATTTACCTGGGGAAGAGGCGCAAAGTGCTGTTTCACAATTAATCCCAAAAATCCCCACAGTACAAGATTGCCTCGAAGAGAATTCAAAAAATTGCTGGCATATTTCGAATATAAATTGAATTAAACCTTCAACGTTATGGTTGTTGAAAAGCAAATCAGTTGGATACCGTTTGAAAAAGTCCAGAATTCTAACAAAAGAGGAATTTGAGAGATTTTTACAAGAAGCACCTGATAATAGATTTCTTGCGTTTGTGGAGCTTTGATAAGAGCTGAGCCACTAAAAATAACGTTCGATGATATAGAAGACTAATGGGCCGGCCACACATACAGGCTTTACCGCGCGCTTGCCTGCACAAACCAGTTTGTATCGGGAAGCCCGTACGTGTGGCCGGCAAAACGTTATCTCGCACAAACTAAAAAGCGCGGCTTGCGTAAACTTCGACTTGCTGAAGATTTTGTTTGTGCAAATTCGGTTTGCACGGTAAAATTTGAGCGTGTGGACGGCGCACGGTGTTCAGTTAAGAGAAATTGCGGCAGAAAACCTTAAATCTCTATATGATCTCCCTGTAGCCAAATATCTGAGAGTACCAACTCAATCTTTCATGAGGAGATATATACAGTGTGTTTCACTTAAAGTCGGGACACCTCCGTATTTAGGATGGCGTTGGCCGATTTCCAAAATTCTTTTTTTTATGTGGTAGTACTCACAAAGGCCTAATTTTTAATATTATATTTTTTGACATGTGATCTTTTCTACGGCCTAATATCATTAAGAAAATACCCTCAAAAATTAAAAAACATATTAGGCATTTTTTTAAGAAAAAATGGATAGCATTTTCGATTTGATCACACCTCAAAACCCTAAATACAAAGTTTCATTATTATAGCTTTTACAGGGTGTTCACAAAATAGGTGCAAACTTCGAAACATTTCACTTATTGCAAAGTGTCCTGTATTAACAGTGAAAAATATTTTCAAGGTATTTTTTCATAATTTTATTAACCGAAGGTATATCCATGCAGTTTCATTGATTTCACTCATACAGGATGCTCACAATAGGACAGCCAAATTATCTATATTTTTTATTATAAGTACCAGAAATGAGTTTCACAACGAAATAATATTTAAATATGTATTACTATTTTCTATTAGTCCATCATGCACTCTTCAATTCGTCTCCTCTTATTTTTAATAACTTTTCTCAACTGATGTAGTGTTATTTGTCGACATGCTTGTCTAATTATATTACATAAATCTTAATTAAAAATTTAACGTGTTTTGTAGGATTTTATGTGATCAAATAATTAGGCCCTTCTTTTTTTGCGTTAATCTAAACGCGAGATTTTTATGAATTTTTTAAACAATGATTTCTGGGATTCAGTACATGTATTTCCTCTTCATGTAAGACAGAACCTCTACCTTCAATTATATGGAGCACTTATTCATAATGCGGTAATAGTAGGTACGTCATTGGTTGAATGAGTATTTCCCGAGAAAGTGGATAGGTCGCAACAGTCCGTTAGCTGAGTGGCCGTCAAGAGCTGCAGACTTGACGCCACTTGATTTTTATGTAATAGACAAACATGTCGACAAATAACACCACATCAGTTGAGGAGAGTTATTAGAAATAAGATGAGACGAATTGAACAGTGCATACCAAATTATGTGGACTAACAGAAAACAGTAATATTTAAATATTATTTTGTTGTGAAACTCATTTCTGGTATAATAAAAAATATATATAATTTGCTTGTCCTATTGTGAGCACCCTGTATGAGTGAAATCAATGAAACTGCATGGATATACTTTCGGTTAATAAAATTATGAAAAATATCTTGAAAATATTTTCCACTCTTAATACAGGACACTCTGCAATACGTGGAATTTTTCGAAGTTTGCACCTATTTTGTGAACACCCTGTAAAAGCTATAATAATGAAATTTTGTATTTAGAGTTTTGAGGTATGATCAAATCGAAAATGCTATCCATTTCTTTCTTAAAAAAATGCCTAATATGTTTTTTAATTTTTGAGGGTCTTTTCTTAATGATAGTAGGCCGTAGAAAAGATCACATGTCAAAAAATATAATATCAAAAAGTAGGGCTTTTTCCTAAATACGGAGGTGTCCCGACTTTAAGTGAAACACACTGTACATATGTACATAGATTCGCGCATTACAGTATTTTGTCGGTTTACGAAGGGATCACCAATCCTAGTAATTCAGTATAATACCAAAAATTCTTCGCTTGAATACATATTCCTGAGAAATGTACTGATTGCTGCCTGCATGCAGTGTCTGCAGTCTGCACGGTCTTACCTGCATCGTGTGGCCACAACACAGTATTCCGTGTTTATTGCGCAAACCATACCGTGCAGGCAAGTCGCTGTCGTGTAGCCGCCGCATAAGATACAATTATTATTATAAGAATTCCCGATTCCAAAAGTCAGACTCCGTGATGGTTTGTGATTTCAAGTCCAGATCAAATGAAGATATGCTGTAAATACTATGCTTTATGTTAGGCAGTTACTAGAAGTCGAAGATTTTGTGTGAAGTATATCAGGGAAAAATGTGTTAACCAATTGGTTGGCGTCAACAAAATAAGGAATGTGCCAGAAGAAATAGCAACTTATCTCAATTTGCCTCATCCGGAAACTTGTATAGGGCACTGCTTTGGACGTTTTTCCACCACTCTGTTAGCCGACGCAGGGGCCGATATTACCACCATTAAACGACATGGCGGTAGCGTTGTAGTACGGCAGCGGAGACATATGTAGAAGATTCTATATAAAATAAAATTTCAATCGCAAATAAATTATTACCATCTTCAGCAGAGCCTACAGAACTTGCCAATAACACAACGTGCGCAGTAAACTTTACAATTACAGCAGCAGCCTCAGTGAACACCCAGAACTAAAAGCTACGATAACTGACAGAACTAGAACTGGCATAAATTTAACTCAATGCAATAACGTCACTTTCAAGTGACATATAGTGCAAACTAAATTGTAATCGTCCTGTTTATAATGGTAAAATGTATATTATTTAAATAATAAATTCATAAATAAGTTTCGAAAAAATGACAAATTATTTTGGCATTTGTTTTATGCTTCTGTTTTCAAGAAAATTAACTAAATTAACCATAAATTTACAATAATTGTTAAAACTAACATTTTTTTGGACGCTCTGTATCTCGAGAACCAAGCCGTTGCGGACCCATATTGATATGAAAATTTTATTTGAAAATTAGTCAAAGATTCACCCTTTAAAGTTTGTACAACTATTTAATAAACACGCTGTATATTTTAATTTCTGGATACCCTTTGTAACTATAAAATAAAATTCTAGATTCACACCAGTCTTATAAGTGTATTTAAAGTGGTAAACCTTTTACATTGTGTAACGTAGCCTTATAAGTAAGGCTGTCAGAACTGAGCCACGGGACATAGGCGTACGCATTATTTATTGAAATGCAACAAATTAAATTGTCTCAATACACCACCATAATTACCAACGGATAGGAATTAATTACTCAACATCCACACAATAACAAAGGCAACAGTATACTAATGTGACGTGGACGTGAAAAGCATTCTGAGGCAGCGGCTCACGCATGTCTCGGTAGACCCGCTTGGAATGCCATTGAATTGCGGCTCTCTCTGACAGCCCTACTTATAAGTGAGGCTTTCTATAATTTTTAAATATCCAATTAAAAAATTACCTAAACTCCTATTTTGTATCTGAACAAAAAATTGTTCAGATCAATCACCGAATCAGAGAAACAGAGGCAGTTAAGTCAGGATAGTGACATACTTTAAATGGTGTTTTTTTGTTATTCTTGCAGTAAATAAATGATTTAATAGAAAGAAATAATATTTATTATAGCCAATTAAATCATTTATTTGTATTTGGTGAATTAAATATTCCTTTGGATTTAATAAAGCATTTATTTGAAGGAAAATACCTACTAAATACTTATTTTAAGAAACAATTTTAACTGCTAAAATAAAATAATTTTGATTGAATGAAAATATTTGCTGTGCACAATTAAATATTTATTTATTGAAAAACATTTAATTTAAAAGCATATTTAATTTATATAATCACATTTGTTTATTATTGGGAAGGGTATATATATGTTTTATATTTAATGTAAATGTGTTTCGTGGAGAAAAAAATATACATGGTGGCCCAATTAAAACAGTCCACCAGAAACATTTTCAATGCAACAGGTTTTTCCGGAAAACCCCAAACCGAAACAGGCCGATTTTGCTTTCAAGGGCGACATCTTTTGATCATAAATTCATGGATATAGGTCATCCCCCTAAACGGGGTGACAACCCCATCAGGAATCTTAAAGCAATTCAAATTATCATGATCTATACCACTGCAGAGAGAATTGAAATTGTCACTCTCGATTGTCGAAATAATAAAATGGCCCGGATAACTGCAAGAATTTTCAATGTGTAGTATAACAACCCTAGGTTCGACAAAAAATAAGTAAACGTAGTTGTGGCCAAAAACATGTGTGATCGTCATAAGGAATACCTACGTTGTGTGTATCTATTTTTTTTTAATTGACCGGAAGGCGCTGGCTACTAACTTTGTAGAGGGAATGTATGGTTTAATTATATAAAGCAAAAGCAGAGTAAATACACCTAACCTTTATTTACATACAATTCAAATTAAACATGTGACAAATAGAAAGAACAACAAAAACATTAACAACCATTAAACATAAAAGGAGAGTGCCAGGCTCACCTAGAGCTCCTGCGGGGAAAGAGCATGGCAGAGAAACCCACGATCGTTGCTCTTACCACCCAAATATAAATACAAAACAACCGCTAACCAAAGGCATAAATTAAGAACCTTTGCTAATGATAAATAAGACCTGTCTCATTTAATGTGTCACTAAATGTCATCTGTTACCTCATATTAGTCATACACACTTCCAAGTAAAACTGAAGAGGTTTGGTGTTAGTTAGCCGGCAGAGCCGGAAGGTACTGGAGTCCCATACGGGAGGCAATCCAGCTATAGTTGAGATTTCGGAAGATCCTTCATAACACTGGAGTCCCATACGGGAGGCAATCGAGCTTAATCCAGATTCGTTCCGCACGGGCGAAAATGTTAGTAAACTCAACAAGGCTCGTATAGACGTATGACATAAAGTGAGCACAAGAAATCAAAGAACAACTTAATCATGATAAAACAAGTTAAATGTGAAACAAAGAGGTCGTTAATGCAATATCTGGGCAGTCACGACAATATACATATTTTAACATGTAATAAATAATGAGCAATCTATAATAATAATTGTAACAATTTTATATTAGAAAAATATACGCCCCTGAGCGTAAGACAATGAAGGCTAAACATATACAGAATTATTATCATGAAACATCTATATTTTACGTATAACGTAATCGTGGCAAAAACAAGTTAGATGTGAAACAAAGAAGTCGTTATTGTAATGTCTGGCAATCAGGACAATACATATATTTTTAACATGAAATAAATAATGGGCAAACTTTAAGTATAATTATAACAATTTTACCTTGGAAAAATATATGCCCTTGAGCATAAAGCAATGGAAGCTAAACTTACAAAGAATTATTATCATGAAACATCTATAATCATCACAATCATAAGATTATATAGAACAATTAACAACAAAGTACTTAAAGAATATTACCTGCTAACTAATAACACTTTAAACAATTAACTTTTCACTACTTTGACACACTGCCCGCCGATCGCCTTACTACCTATCTGCACACTGTTCTCACTTCAACTACCTATCTTCGACTATCTAGGCTTCCTTCGAGAATTTCCTACCTAAGCGTTAGTTTTTGCGCTTTCTTTTACCAACCGTCAATATTACTTTTTCAGGTGACGTCGAAGTTGATAAGATAAGTACGGTTTTGCACAAATGAAAGGCATCCTGAGTAATCTCAGCCATCCCTAGTAATAATAAATTTAATATCTAAATTCATGGAGACCGTTGCTAACAAAAAAACATGAAAGGCAACACTGTTACTGACGAGGCTGCACAGGTTGAAATTTTGGGACATGTTGAACTAGATCCCACTTCAAGCACCAGAAAATTAGAGGCAACTTCAGGAATTCCACGTAGTAGTCTTCAGAGGACCTTGAAGAAACATCAATTCCATCCCTATAAAATTCATTTCGTGCAAGAGCTCAATGAAGATGATCCAGATCGCCGTATACACTTTTGTGATCAGATAAGTGAAAAAATTTTGAACAAACCCAATTTTTTATATTGTACATGCTTTTCTGACGAATGCACATTCTTTCTTAAAGGCTACGCCAATAAACATAATTGCAGATACTGGAGTGATTCAAATCCTGAAGTTATAAGAGAACAGCATTCACAATATCCAGAAAAGTTGAATGTATTGGCTGGGATTTTGGGAAATAATATTGTTAATCCATTTTTTCTACCTGATAACTTGACGGGTGAATCTTACCTCAATTTGCTTCAAGACTTCATCTACCCTCGCATTGTGAAGATTCTTGAAAACGATGATCAGATCCCAGAGAATGATTTTTTTAACAGGATGCCGCTCCGCCACACTATGGAACTGCTGTATGTGACTTTTTGAATCACATTTTCCCGAACACTGGATTGGTAGAAGGGGTTTCATTGAATGGGCCCCAAGATCGCCTGATTTAACACCACTGGACTTTTTCTTATAGGGTCATTTAAAAAGTGTTATTTATAAAACGAAACTTAACTATTTAGAAGATCTTCGCCAGCATGTAATGAAATAATCCCTTAAATACTACAAAACGTTCGGGAAAATGTCGAACAAAGGTTTTATTACTGTAATGGTTCGCAATTTGAACACTTAAGGAGGTTTATCTGCTTTGGAATTAACAAACAAATATTCATAAAAAAATTAATATAAGCTTATTAATATGAAGAAAATCCTCAAACAAAATTATGATTAGTTTGGATAACTAAGAGACGAGATATTAATAAAATAATTTTTAACGATTTAGTATGAAGTCTTATGAGAATGCACATTTTTTTGGTATTTCCACTTAGAATGCGCAAGAATTGACGAACAGATTCCACAGCAACTTGTATAAATAGGAAACCGATATCTAAGGAACCGTATAATTTATAATAATTCTCCTTCAAACTGCTGTCGTTGGCTAACTTATCCTCCATATTCGTGATAGTGGCAACGCCACGATCTTGACGTAGCGTATTATTTGAAATTTGCAGATGTTCAAGCAAACAGGATGATCAAACGCGAGCGAGCGGACGCCGAGACGAGCGAGCCAGCCAAGTGCAACGTTGACAAATCTAAAAGCTTACTACTTTAGTCACACGCGAATCTACAGAAACTCTCGTTAGACTTTAGATGTACCTACGTACCCGACAACTTCCTTAATTAATTAAAACTTGTTTGGAACCTTTTTTCTTTCGATTTATTTCACCGGCATATCCAAGAGGTTTTTTACATTAATTTTAAGGTAGAACAAAAAAATTTCAGCATGTTTGTAAAGAGAATTGAAATAAGTTTAATTTTAGGTGGACTGTTTTAATTGGGGCACCCTGTATATAGATAATTTATATTTTCTAAAAATATATATACAAATTTTAATTTACTAGGAAGCTAGGAAGTTAGTAAGAGAATGAGGAAATTATGTAGTAAAATTTGTAGCTTTATTACGGTCAAAGCTTTTGACTGTAAGTCTCAAGGTCAAACCTATATAACTTGAAGATATCAAATACATACCCTACTTTTTATGCCGGCAATCTATAGACCAAATTTTATTTCCCAGTATGGGGTCAGAATATTTTTTTCCGTACGTTCTTGCAAGTCAGTTGGAGGTCAGTCATTTTTCTCTGGTTAACTCGACAAAAATGTTTCAAGCTAAATTTGTTAGAACTTTGAATGACAAATTAGGATTGGGATTGAGCTTTACCACAAGTTGCAACCTCAACCTAAGGTCAATTTAATGTCAAAGGGAATACACTTCTTATGCTAGCAATATGCCAGCCCGTACAGGTCATTTGAAGGTCAAGCTCATTATTCGCAAAAATAATGGATTAAACCAGTAGTTTATTAAAACTATTAGTATGATCTTGATAACAATTTTGAAATTAAACATATTTTTAGGCTAATAATTAAAATTTGGTGATAGGGTATTCCTGCAGACGGATATCTAATCAACTAGTAGATCAAATCTAAGTTTTAAATAACTTCTAAATGAAGAAGGCTATTTAAGCCAAATTTGGTATGACACATCTTCTTATAAGATATTATTTTTCCAAAGAAGTAGAAGTCCCGCAAGCAACCAGTGGCGGAGTTATGGGGACTCAGACTCATTAAATTATATAAAAAAAATTATTATTACGGCCCTACTGAAAATGAAAAATGATGCTTATTGACAAAAATTGTACATTCACTTTTTTTCTAACTCTTATAGTTTCATGGCAAAATTGATTTTTCGGAATGGTGCTTTTGGATTCTGTCGATAAACTTTAGGATGACGTTCTCGTAAAACCTAAAAAAAATATAGTACCTATTAAATTAGTCTTAGGCTCGGCTATGTGTGAGTCAAATAAGCCTTTTTGTCTCCCCTTTCCTTGGGTTTAACCAATAGTATTAAAATTATTTAGGAGATGCTTCGTTTTTGAGATATAGGGTGTTTTTTTTAGAAAAAAAATGAAAAATGAAAATGAAAACAATAGAAATATTTAAGTACCTAACATCTAATGTGACTATGTCGTAATGCGACAACGTAACGACTCTTGTAATACTCCTAAATTTTTTCAGGCTGTTTGTAGTCACTTCATTTACTTGTGTGGTGTACTTTTAAATAAAATAAGATGGCAAACAATACATAAAATTTATTTGTAAATTGAAGCAACCAAAAATTTACCAATTAATATTATACCTAGGCAAAGCGAAAAGTGAATCAAAAATGAAATGATTTAAAAAACATTTTGTTCAAAATGGGCGCCTCCGGACTGTAGACAAGCACGACATCTTCTAATTATGGAGGTAGTAGCCGATCGACACTGAACTGGAGTTAATTATCGACACGCTTGGACTATTCGCTGTCTTAAATCTTCTAGGGTATCAACTGGCACCTCGTAGACTTTTTGTTTAACAGCACCCCAAACGAAATAATCCATCGGTGTCAAGTCCGGTGAACGTGCAGGCCACGCTGCAGGTCCACGCCCGATCCATCTCCTGGAATAATTAATGTTTAACCACTCCCTAGGATCTCTACCAAAATGGGCAGGACAACCATCTAGTTGAAACCAACTGTTCATTAGAGTATTAAGCGGAACATCTTCTAACAGATCTTGAAAACTATTTTCAAGGAACTCGGTAAACATGTCAGCATTTAACCGATGCGGAAGGAAGTAGGAACCAACTATAGTGTTGTCCAACACACCCAATCATACGTTACATTGGAATTCATGCTGAAAACTTCCCTTACCGCCTGTGGATTCTCGTAGGACCAAATATGGTTGTTCCTTTGGTTTAAAATTCCCCTTCGAGTAAATGTTGCCTCATTTGTCCACATTACTTTTTGCGTAAACTGATCATCATTCTCTGCTTGATTTAATATCCAGTCACAAAACACGCGCCTGCATCGTATGTCCTGAGGCAATAAATGTTGCTCACGCTGGATATGGTACGCATGGCGCCCATTATTAAACTTATTTTTATTATTAGTTTGAACGCTTTATCTAATGGATAATTTATGCAACAATTCGCAAAATAACATTTAAAACGTCAAATTAACATTGCTTGACAGCAGCCTACTCGAAAATTTTTGTTGAGGCTCATTTTAAAATTTATCGACAGAATCCAGAAGCACCCTTTCGAAAAATCAATTTTGCCATGAAACTATAAGAGTTAGGAAAAAAGTGAATGTACACTTTTTGTCAATAACAAACTGTTCTATCTAAAAACAGCATCATTTTTTATTTTCAGTAGAGCCGTATTCATTTTTTTAATAATTTGATGAGTCTAAGTCCCCATAACTCCGCCATTGGTTGCTTGCGGGACTTCTACTTCTATGGAAAAATGGTATTTTATAAAAAGATGTGTAATGCCAAATTTGGCTTAAATAGCCTTTTTCATTTAGAAGTTATTTAAAAAATTAGAATTTTTTTAAAAATCTTTAACGTCCTATATTTCGAAAATGAAGCGTCTCTGGAAAGAAAAATTATACTTGATTTTTTTCTGATTTTTTTTATGAGGAATATCTCCTTAAAGTTTGTCAGCTTATTCCTGAAACACCCTGTATACAATCATAGACGGGGATAAAAGTTCTTAAAACAATTATAATGTCATTTAAGAAAGACAGTTTGTTATTTACATAAAAAATCAAATTAGTAATCGTGAAAAAAATAGTATAAGCTGCTGCGAACATGTCTGGCTATCTTATTCTGAAAAAGTAGGCAGAACATTAATCAACGGATAGAAGTATATTTCTCTTTCCTATTTACAAATGGACTCCGGGCTCCCCTTTTATCTAGAACATGCAAAGATAACTTAATACAGATTGGAAGGAAAATATATATCAAAGGAATGAGGAGATAAGATCTTGCACACTGGCATGCAGTATATATTCCCCTCCTCAGCCATATTTAAAACAAAAATACGATATTTACGACCAACGCGCGCTACGAAAAATACAAATTGCGGAACCAGATAAAAGTACAATACTAAATCACTTAAACGTACAGATCTTAGGCGGATTGGTCGTAAACAAGGTTGATAACTGGCATTGCCGCAAATTAACTATTTGCGAGGCTGCAGTTGTTCTTCACGCTGTGGCCTTATTGGCGATTCCTGCGAGATATAAAATTCTACGGGGCGGCAAGTGCAAAACTCTATTATTACAGGTGGAAAAGTTGCAGTCTGTGATTACAGCCTGCTTTCTAGCAGAAAATTACATACGAAGTCGATAAATAACAATCCCGTGTAATCAGCTATTTTTCTCGAAAACGTGTACCTGCATGGTTAAAATTAATAAAAGCAAATAGTGCTGCCCCGCTGTATAAATAAGGTAAATTACGTTTGAGATTACCCGGTTTCTTAGTATTTTGCTACCTCAGTCTGGATAAATTATGAGGTTAGTCACTAACTCATATGAAATCAATGGATTTTTAACAAAAATTATTCATGAATTTGTGGTACAATCACATTCTTTTTTATTTCCTCATAGACTAACTGTAAGTAAAACCGATCAATCTTGCTCTTAGTTAACATATACTTGATTTTTGATCTCGCAAAGACTGCCCTTCAAACATAAATACATTTTTGGCACTTAATGCTGTTCGTACGAAAAAAACTATTAAAAATAAAGTTAGTGACCTCATACTGATTGCGAATTCGTGAAAATACGTTTTTGTATCAACTATTTGTACGACCTCTGTCTGAATATATTGATAAAGCTTAAGCAAAGTCAAAAGGATCGAATTTGTTTTCTATGGTGACACTGACGACATATTTGTTCCCATGATGACCATATATCATACACAAAAGGTATGAAATATGATTGTCGCTATCACTCTGTCTCTGAGATATTATCTTAACATAGTTTGTTCACAGATGGAGTGGAAAAGAAGGAAAACTCTTTATTTGCTATTTTATGAAAAATTTAATTATTAAAAAACTCCTTTTGTTCCAATGTAAAGAAACGTAATATTAAATGGACTGTACATAGATTGTCTCCTGTCTCAACAAAATACTGTGTCAGTTATAAAACATGAAATAGCCAAGTATTTTCTAAAATTTGATCTATACTGGGTGTGCATATATAATTTCAGCTACTGTTGTCAACGATAAATTTGATACTCGGTCTACTCTATTTCTGATAAACTAAGTAAGATCTGCCAAGATTGAAAAAAAATATGCCACTTTATTTAGTTAGGTACTTAATTGATTTATATAAACAAACTATTTTTCCAACTTTAGAACAGAATATAAAATTAAATCAGAGTAAATAAAGTACGAAAAATATAAAAAAGTTAAAATAAAATATGAAATTTACAAATAAAGGGTATTTTTAATTACACTGAGATAACAGATAATATCAACATATTAATAATAAATTTCTAAAAACAGAATATATTATTTAGATTAGGTTTTAATATTATTCTCTACCTACATTTAATAAATAATTTTGATTGGCGTAAATGTCAAGCTACCATTGTTCTGAGCTCTGTAAATTTATTTAAATAAGACAGATTTAGGTTCAAGGTCATTTGATGGTCAAACTAAGGAAAGGTGATTGAAAAAATCTGAATATACATAGGTTTTTTGGGTCACTGAATCTGAATCCGATGTCGGTTGACATCTATCACCTCATGTTCAAGGTCGTTCGAAGGTTAAAGTAAGAATAAGAGGTGAAAAAGATTGGAAAAAATTTTTAGGAATGCTCACCTATCTACTTTGTCTGCACATTTGTTGCTTGTCAGCCTGTATTTATCGTTCGCCTGTATTTTCTCTCTGTCTATCTACCTGACATCCTGCCTTTCTACCTGCCTTTCTGTTGGTAATTTTATCTATCTTCCTATTTGCTTAAATGACTAAATGTTTCTATCCGTCACAAGCTAAGTCATAACGCCAATAAATAACTAAATAGGCTATACCATTTAAGCAACACTTTCGTTAGAAATTTCAAAATTATTATATTCTCATCAATTTTTTGTGCTGAATGCAAAGAAAACTGTAGCATTGCATTTAAAATTTTTGAGAAAAATCCATAAAACGGCATTCTTTTGAAATAACGCCATCTATAGGTTTCCACATTGAAATAATGACATTACGCATACATCGCGAGATAAACCATGAAAAGACCTTTCTAACGAGGTATAACACTATGGCTTTTGATGAGTCAATCTTTAAAAAAATACATTTTTCTGGTGAGGCAATAGGGGCTTCTCCCACCCTTCCTGTAGAGAGATAGAACAAAATGTCAATAACAAAATTTATGCGAAATGAATCCAGCTATCCATATTTGTACTATTTAATATACTTACCTGAATAGGAAACATTTTTGAGAAAAAATCAGCTTTGTTTTGGTACGTAGGTTGCGCCCCCTAGTGGCCGAGCTACAAACTTGAAAACTATTTCCAGCGATTTCTCTTGGTCGATTTATTAAATTAAATTCTTTTCCTGAAGCTCAAGGGCCAATACTTTCCCTAATATCGTACCTCACTCACCTTAGTGGGACACCCTGTATATTTTAATTGTGAATAACACTCCTTAATAAGATTATTTGATATATTATATGGAAATATTTGATATAATATGATATATACCTAACCAGAAAACATTTTTTTGCTCGTCAAAAAGCCTACTTTGTGAAATGAATACTAAAAATTCATCTCTAAAAATTGTTTGACATTCGCACTTAGGGTTAAGACGTACATATTTATTGGATGATTAGTTTTCTATGTGTTTCTTAACACCAATAAAATATTTTTTAGTTTTAGGAATAAAATCAGTTGCTATATTTCTAACCACTTCCTTGCAGAGGACATCTTGTACATGAGTATCTAAGTTAAAGCTAAAGAAGCATTCATATTTTGATTGGAACGAAGATTCTCCTTAACTTCTAACAACTTCCTTTCTGACATTTCGAACACACCTAGTGCCTTTAAATTTCCACGCCACTAATTGACTTTTGATAAAATTCAAGTGAAGGTTGCTACCGGGAAACCGCACTGCTCTGTATCAAATCTGAATAATAAATTTTCCAAAGTTGAGCAAGAAGAAAATTTTTAGGTTTACTCGAGGGCTCATTATTTTATTGCCTAGAATAAGTTTGCAAACAACAAAAATATTCACATTTTGAATTAATCACCGCTTGTTTGTTGGAATAAATTTTAACGCAATTTCTCAAATTTAATATTCATGACCGTATTCTCAAAACTTAATTAGTCCAAATTTGTTTTCTCCATAATTGCAACAACCCGGCCATGGAAAGGCCGATAGTCGACTTCTGTAAATTCTTATTTTTATAGCTTAGTTTATTCCTCGACTCCGCTTGTTAACGTTATAAAATTATACGTACATTTTTATTAACCGGTTATTATGTTTTCATGCTGCGGGGCTATAATTTGAGGCACTTCGCAGTTTTAATGTGTGCAATACCAAAGATGTTATTACTAAGATGTTGTAATAAAAAATGATAGTTGAACACGGGGGATTTTAATCCTGCAATATTAAATTTCAAATAGAACTTTGAAATTAAAATCCTCAGTATAAGTTACAAGAACTATGAATATTTAAGTCGTTGTTATGCTTATAAAAGGAAGGAACTTAAAGTAAAGGTAACATATTTTCCCTATTCTTGCATATTGAGGTTTTTTTCTAATAGTCCAGGCAGTAGAGCATTCGAGGCGGTTGTATTTGAAGTATTTTATTTTGTTATAAAGAAAAATCTCAAATATTATGTAGAATAAGAATCCGAGTTTGTTTTTTCCAAATAACCATTGCTAAATTCAGGGGAATAACAAACATACAAAAAGTACGAAAAATGGCATATTTGACATATTTTTCCCTGTAACAATGAAAGTAAGCCTTAAATAAAAAAAAGTCATTCTTTATTTTTTGTTTATTTAACGATTTTCTATAAAGTTATAATAACTGCGAATCAAAAAAGTTGTATTTTGCTTTAACAATGCGCGAAAAATGGTAGAAAATCTTATGTATATTTGGAGCAATTTTTAAAATAAGTAAATATTTATAAATATTGATGAAACTTTGTAGAAAAATAGTAAAACATATGTCAATTCTACCATAAAAATTTTGCAACGATCGATAGCGTAGTTTTCGATTGTTGATTAAGAAAATTTCAAAAAGTTTATCGCGTACCGTGGGTTTAAATAAAGGTTTAGAAAGGGCACACAATTTTTTAGAGACACTTGTTGTCATGATAAACACTGATCAATACTAAAAATACTTATTTTTACACTTTTATAACCATTTAAATTTTTTTTTTAAATTTTACTCTATAAACAATTTTATTGCCCAGAATTTTTTATGCGATCGACAAAAACTTGCACACATGTTAAATTGCATACAATCTTTATGGCAAGTCATATACAAAAACAGAAAAAAATAAATTAATAAAAAACATATCACAATAAATATTACAAGCAATAGAATACAAAACGAGAGAAAAGAGATTATATAAACATCTTAGTCTAAGCAGGAGCGATAAGACCATAATGTATGCATATCAGAAAATTTTAAAAACTCATTAACTGAGTAGAAACAATGCGTAACAAGAAATGATTTTATTTTCTGTTTAAAATCACGAGCATTCAAGGACTTTAAACTAGTCGGCACAATATTATATAAATGAATATCTAAGTAATTTTTCTTTGATTTAGTCAGTCTATAACGTGGATTCATAAATAGAGAAAAAGTAACATATAGGTAGTATAATTTTTTGTCAAAATAAATTAAAGATACGAATATGGACATTCAAGACAATTTTGTAGAATAAGAGGATTGGGAGAGGGGCTAATTTTATATTACATATTCCCTCTGAGGTGTGATTAAATTTTGATTATGGACATTTTTTTCGTAGTGTTTATTTTTCGAAATATTTTAAAATATCACCCGGTATACATCTCTGATTTATCCGCAAAATGAAAAGGTAACTTATCGCTATGACTAGGTCTAAATGGCTTCGGTATTTTATTATTAGAAAATATACATTAAAAGTCCTAAAAATCTAAATCTAAAAAACTTCGATAATGTTGAATTACACGTGTTGTTCCAGGGTTTCTTATTTATGGTTATAATTTCATTTTAAGTGCTATTGTTTGACTGAAAATTATTATTTTTAAGATTTTCTCTTACTAACCTGAACTGCTTTTTATTATTGGGAATTAAAACATTGTTTTTTATTTTACTTCTCGGGCAATTTGAAATTCAGATTATATTTAAGTATATAAATATTTGTTTTTGCAATAGAAGATATTTGTTTTTCATAGGGTCTGTTGTAATACGTAATTTTCGTTGCTTTTACTATAATGGAGCCCAAATAGACCTTTCAAGTGGACTGTATGTTTAAAAGAAAAGAAAAAAAAGAAACTCTCCAAAAATTTGATGTAATTGATTTTCTTTCCTGTTGATGGTAAAGGGAAAGGATAACAGGAAATGCTTTCGGCACATCATTATTTGTTGTATACTTAAAACATTAATCACAAAGTTATTACCTAATTTAGTGAAATATACAGGGTGTCCCTGAAAAGGATGGACAACGCTTGACCACAGGTTCCTTGGATGAAAATAAGACTATTTAGCCTAACTTACCTATATACAAAAGTGCACGCCTACTATATGTATATAGTCTTCTAAATATAGAATAGATAACCAAGTTTTTTTCAAATAATTTGAAAACTATTTTTCTTAGAAACGTCAAATTTGATACACTTATTTTTTTAAGTAAGGGCAAGGTAAATATAGAATTTGGTGAGAATACATATACAGGATGTTCTCTTTCTAGTGCCTGTGCGCCACTGGATATCCCGTAACTTGTTTGTGTGTGCGCCAATGACGACAGAATTTATATTTTTTAAAACAAGCAAAAATTTAGAAGATTTTTCTGCTCTTACAAAATTTTGATATCGATTATGGATTTCGAGTAAAACTGGCATTTTTTATACATTAAATATAGGCAAAAATTCAGATTTGTAAAAAATAATTTATAACTGCAGCCTCAAGACAGGGAATAATAATGAAAAAACGTCACATTAAAAAAAAATAACTACACATTTTTAGTATTAGTATTATCAATCAATAAAATAAAAATCAACAGTAATATTTTAAATAAACAGGATCAACTAATAATGTAAGAAAGTCAACATTAACATTTTAAATAAACCTAAATCGATATTTGTAATCATATTGAAATAATATTACAGTAAATGCTCAAAGTTACTTCCTTGTTCTTAAACGCAAACATTAGTTCTTCGAAAATGGAAATGAATTTTATCCAATCATTGTGCATTACCTCTCATAACACTAATTTCATGTTGTATTCTTTCCCATTATTCGTTTTATGTATTTTCTGAAAAGTTATAAACTGTGATCCGCAACGCTCCCCAAAGGAAATAATTACATGGGTTTAGGTCCGGGGATCGAGGTGGCCATTTTAAAGGGGTATTATTTCCTATACCTATCCACCTGTTAGTATAGTAACCTGTAATAACTGGTCTTTTAATACTCTATTAACGGAACTTTTTGAAAGCTAACCTCTGCCGCTAAGCGCCTTTTATTTACTTGAGGAATTTCTTCGACCCTTTCCAAAATTTGTTCCTCCAGCTGAATAGTTCTGGCCGTACATTATCCACGATTTAATGTTACAGTTAAAAGTTGTGATTTGGAATTCTTCGATTAGGAAAATTCAGCATATGTTCGAACAGTAGCACAACAATTTCCTTCACAATAACCCAAAATTATTAACATATCAGTTTGTTCAGCAAAAGTATAAATTGCAATAAAAAACAAAGTAAACTAAAATTAAATCACAGCTAGCTTGACACTGAATCTTTTAATTATTGTTATTAATTTGTTTCTTTGTTATATGGCACCTCGTACTAGACTATTCTATTTATCTTATACTAATTTTATATTATTTAATGTGTAAAAATGCCAATTTTACTCGAAATCCATAAATTTTGTAAGAGGCAAAAAATCTTCTAAAATAGTGCTTTTTTTTTAAAATACAAATTCTGTCGTTATTGACGGACACACAAAAAAATTACGGGATAGCCAATGGCGCACAGGCACTAGAAAGAAAACATCCTATACTTGTATTATCACCAAATTCTTTATTTACATTGCCCTTATATACAAAAATATGTATATCAAATTTGAAGTTTCTAAGAAAAACAGTTTTCAAATTATTTGAAAAAAACTAGGTTATCTGTTCTATATTTAGAAGGCTATATCTCAGTAGGCGTGCATTTTTGTATATAGGTAAGTTAGGCTAAATAGTCTTATTTTTATCCAAGGAACCTGTGGTCAAGCGTTGTCCATCCTTTTCAGGGACACCCTGTATAAAGCCCCCCATACACCTGCGAACAAATTGCGCAACTGAGGCTGTTATGTAAACAATTGTATAGTGTATGGTGTTGTTTGAGGTGCTGTGCAACTATTTGCAGAAATTCAAAACTATTTGAAATTAATTGCATTAATTTATTTCGGATTACCTTTTTTTAGCAATTCTAAAGTCAAATATATAATTGATTCTACGATTATGCTCGACGTAATTAAGGTTGTTTTGGGGAATTCTATTGAAACGTAAAAAACAAAAAGTAGGTATTTTATATTTATAATATTTCGAGTAACATTTATATTGAATTTTAATTATATTTGTGGTAGATTTTCATTTAACAATTAACTTTCATTCACAAGAATTTTTCATATATCTACCTACATATAAATTCTGAAAAGAAATATGATATGTACCAAAATATAGGCTCTTAAATTTGTATACTTTAGAAATTATTTAAAGCATAAAAAAACTATAAACTTCTTGTTACACGCAATGTTCTATTGTATTGTGTCATTTTTTATAGTCTATATACCTCATTCTTTTTATATATCCACAGGTGGGTGGTCCCGAAGTAGAGTAGCTTCAACTAAAATGTTAACATTATGAATGTTTTGTCATAAATTCTAGTTAAAATTTATTTTTCGTAAGTTTATTTGGTAGGTACTTCCTAGTTAGAGACATCTAAGTGTATATATTGAGATGAAACCAGATTAATGGGATAAAAGTAAAATTTAAATTTAAATCGTTATGTAAAAGGCAAAGTGGCAAAATCAATGGTTGGAATAGTTATTATAAAATTTATGATTGAGTTGATTATCATGTTAGTAAATAGATAGAAAATAAGTTAGAATAAGAGGTAATAAATGATATTAAAAATGAAAGACAATTTGTAGATGAATTAAAATATATGTCAGAAAAGTGTCAAATTTAAAGTAGAATACACAAGGATTATGTAGTTATTAGAAAGGGCAAATAATATGAGAAAATAGAAAAATATTTTGAAGTATAAGATAAAATTGAATGTAAAGAAAGTAGAATAAGGTGTATAAGTGAATAAGAGAAAGTGAAGTGAAGTGAATTATAAGAGAAAAAGGACATGTTCAAATATATGTGGAAAGGCCTTTAGAGAAAAAAGAAAAATCAAGATAGTAAGAAAATGGAAGGAATTTATTGTTAGTTACCAAAATAATTTTGAAAACGACAGTTGTTAAAAGTAAGAAAAGAAAACAGAGAGAAATAGAAGCAGTTAAGAAGCAAGAAAAGGGAAAAAGATTCAAATAGGAGAAAACAAGGAATTAAAATAATCAATTGGAGAAAGCAGGTATTTACGAAATTCGAGACGAGCGGATCCTCCACAAACCAGGTCCAGGGAGAGATAAAGAACGCAGAACAACAGTAGCAGAGTTCATAGACCAGTAGGAAAGGCAAGAGAACAGGAAGTAAACCGCATATCTTTGGCAGAGGAAAGAATCTAGATAACAAAGTAAAGGAGAGAAGTTAATCAATACATCTTTAACGATTATAAGTATAAAAAGGTACCTTTCATAATAAAAACAAAATCGTATACGATATATAATACAGAAAACAAAAATTAATATAAAACGTTTAGTAAATCACCAATTCACTATCAAGTAAATTTATCTAATCACTTCATATTTATTTAAAACTGGCCAAGTTTTTGTAGAATTAAATATTAATAGTAGAGAAAATTAATAAGTATTAAACAAGAAGTTATTACTACAGTGTCTTAAGGTATGCAACCAGTATTGCATGAAATGTAAGTTAATGATATTATCAATATAACTTCTTGTATAAGGCTTTATAAACATTGTAAAATACTTCAAAATATATTGATTAGTGTGTTTAAGAGGGTAGAGTGACAAATTTTGACATATATAAAAAAAAAATTAATTTTTAATAAATACATTTATTACTAAACCTTTTGTTTTTGTAGCTGTGCTTGGTGTGGTTTCTTGCTAGAACATAGAACCGACTACGGAGATAGAGTCTAGAGCTAGATAGGGCAAAGATAGACAATACACAATACACCAATCCAATCAAAATTAATATCAAAACTAACAAAATTTATGTTGGCGCTAACATATAAAACCATACACACATACAATCATAACAAAATATTAAATAAGTAAACAAAATTGGATACGTAGTGAAAATTTCAAATGAAATTTCATTTGTATTATTAAAAATAACGAAGAGTAGATTACTTAGAAATTAATAAATTTTGTCTTTTGATGTACGTAGATTTATGTATTTACATATGGTATATGTTTTATTACATAGCTATATGGGTTTTATTATTAGCTCTAGCATTTTCTTAGAACTTATACGAATTGGCTCAACATGTTTATAATAACGTAAAATCACGAGATTTAATCATGAAATATATATTTAAAAAGATGTGAACATTTTGTTCTAGTTTAGTAAACAAATATTTTCTAAGTCTCATTAGGTAAGTTCCTACAATGAAATTTTTCGAAGTATTTTATTAAATAGAGAAATGAAAAGTATATGTTGATATAAAAAGACAATAAAAATCGGATATCAAATCAGAAGCTCTCGAAATATAAACCTTCTGCTGTGAAAGCAAACCCGTAGGTAAATATAATCTGAAATTCAAACTAAGTACCACAGAAATATAAACAAAAACAGAGTACGAATTTCTGAATAATAATGGTATAATAATAATTTTTTAATTTCTAATCAAAATATTTTGCCTTAAAATAGGGATATATAAAAAATAATCAACTGATTTGCGAACAAAACAGTAGCAAAAAATAAACTATTAGGAACAAAATTTGAAATATATTCTTTGAAAAAATAAAAACTCAGTCGCCAAAGTTCAAGAAAGGACGATAAATTATTGTTCTATTTTTCAGGCAACTCTTTGTATATATCTACCAGTTTATAATTAACAATTTTATAAAAACCTCAATACTCGAGAACAGAGCGAATATGGTAGCCTTATTTTAATTTCCTTGCTTTTACAAGCATAATAACGAAAAATTTGTAGTGGCTGTATCTTACATGGAGGACTTTAATTTTAAGGTTCTGTTTGAAATTTAATATTGCAGGATTAAAATCCCCCATGCTTAAGTCTCATTTTATCACATCATCTTAGTAATAACATCTTTGATATTACACACATTAAAATTGCGAAGTGCTTCAAATTATAGCCCCGTAGCATGAAAACATAATAACGGGTTATTAAAAATGTACGTATAATTTTATAACGTTAACAAGCAGAATGGAGGAATAAACTAAGCTATAAAAATAAGAATTTATAGAAGGCGACTGACTACCGGCCTTTCCATGGCTGAGATATTGCGATCATGAGAAAACAAATTTGGACTAATTAAGTTTTGAGAATACGGTCATGAATATTAAATGTGAGTAATTACGTTAAAATTTATTCTGGCAAACAAGCTGTAATTAATTCAAGATGTGGATACTTTTGTTGTTCGCAAGATTATAGTAGGCATTAAAATAATACCCTCCAGTAAACCTTCTAAAAAAATTCCTCTCAGGTCTGGACAATTGTTTATACAAAGTGTAACTAATAGCGACGTCTCTACAAACTTTCAGGGTTCATCCGTTTCGTTGAAAAGAAACTAAATGCAAGAATAATATTTGAAGTAAATTCTGAAAGGATTGTTCTGATATTTGATGTTCGATAAGTTTTTGAACAGGTACTCAAGAACTGTAGAAGATACCAGGTCAGCAGTAATATCGTTAATGAATAAAATAAACAATCAGGGACCAAAAGTAGATCCCTGAGGAACACCTGACTTCTGGAATATTTCATAGACAGATAACTACGGTATTGCACGCACTGCAATCTAACAGTTAAGTATGAGCAAAATAAGGAACAAGATCAGCGTTTAGACCAATCTCATCCAGTTTACTGAATAATAAACCATGATCTAGTCGGTCACATGCTTTGAAACGTCTATATAGGCAACGTCCAATTGACTAGTACGATCTAAGGCATCTATACTATAATAAACTGAGTTTTGCAGCAAAGATTAGTAACAGTAGACCGTCCTTAAAAAAAACACATTGTTCTAGTACTATTATAGCGTTTATTTAAAGGTTCATACTACAAAGTGCGAACGGCAGCTCTTATAGCGGAGGCAATGGGAAGTGGGTCGGTTCTAATGTTAAATCTCAGCATATAGATTTACCAGTTCGACGTTATGGGGAGATAAAAGATATCAAAAGGGCGCCAACCTACAAAAAACTAGCTAAAACAATCACCTAACGGTTTCCTCTCCCTGTAGGTCGGGATTTGGAGAAACACAAGTAAAATTTCACTGATATATTTCTCACTCTGGCTTTTATCGGATATTCGGCGGAATACAGGGTCTACCGATGTCCTGGTGTCCTGGACCGGAGACTCAAATCTGGAGCCCAAGGGTGACCTAATCTCTTCCAGGTTTACCATAAAGTTAGTTAATTGCGTGACTTAGAATAGCAGCGACTATCGTAATTCTTAGCTACTGAATTTTCGCTAAATTATCATTACGTCGATCTAAGAGACTAGTTACAACGAATTTTAATCAATATTCGTCAAACTTTTACGAACTAAATAATTTGAGACTTTTCTCAAAGATAAAGAACCTTATAGGCTTTCGAAACTTTAAAACTTTTCTAAGAAACAACTGTTCTTAAAACTTTTATATAAACTTTTCTAAAAACTTTTCTGCCCTTCTAAAAACTTTTAAAACTTTTCTGGTAAGCTCTGGTGAGAGAAAAAGGAAGAAACAAAATTCAATTAGCACGTGGTTGCACAGCTTTGAAGGTAATACAAAAAATACAAGCAAAATCCTAATGGTTAATTAGGCTAAAATCTACTGGATTGAATTTAAGAGAAAACTAGAAATTTAATAATTAATTAATTACCTTTGATGTATTTTGTCGTTCACTGGTGATTAATCTAAGTTAAACTAATCGGTTTTATTATAAATCACACGCGGTCTAGTTGCTTTTACCAGTAGTAAAAATGAAAGAGGCTATAAGTCGCTCCGGCAACCGTTTTATTGATTCAACTCTAAAAAAAAACTAAACTAAATCGATGTGATTGGCCGGTTGAACGAAATACATTTCATACTGGGCAACTGCTATTTAACCACCTTGAACGGGTTCTACCACTGACCATAGCCTATGTCCTACCACAAACTATCCAGTCCACTCTGTCTGTCTTTGGGTCGGTGGTGATAGAAACAAATACAATAACCTTCAATGTATGACAACCAAGTAACCTAATTGTAATGGCTCCAGGTTCGGTTTACAAATAACAATATTAAAAGGAAATAATAACAATAAGAGGTACAGTTGAAATTATACAATTACAGACATAATTACAATTCATACACAAAGTTTTCCATGTTCATAACAGTAAATAGTAAACATTTATTGCACACAGTTTATTATATTGGTGTTCTATAACTAATTGCAGGGTGTGACAAGGATGTACATAATGTGCCAACAATACAGCAGTATACAGGTGGAAACAAAACTAACTAGTAGTAATAACAAATTTGAATTTTGTATCAAGATCTCAAGAAGCTGTTTAATTGTTGAATTATAGTTAAAATAAATAGTGACATTCACACAATACATATAGTGAATGCTACACTTAGGTACTTACATAATTTGATAAAGAAGAGTAAATTACATTTTCAAAAACTTTAGAAAAATTGGATTGGATATATTATTTAAATTACCTTTTTTAAACACCGGACATATCCTGGAAAATTTCCAAACATCTGGAAAAGTAGTAGTCTTTAGAATGAGGTGGAAAATTATAAATAATGGCTCACATAAAAATTGGTTAAATTTTTTTTAAATATGTACCGCTTTGTACAATATTTTTCGTTCTTAATAAAGTAATAACTCTCGTAGATGTTTTTCGAGGTATTCATGTAGGTGGAAAATCTTTTCTCGAACACTCTGTGTCATTTACTATACATTTTAATTCTGCTTATAAATGAACGGAAACACCTTTAAATTTTTCTTGCCCCCCTGAGATAAATTAATTGCAACGTTTACTAAAGTCTGGCGGGTAATCTATACAAACACAAATGCAACAGGAGTTACAAGAGCAGGTACATAACTGCGCCTTAATTACTTTATCGCAGAGTGAGTCACCCTCAAAGCAAAGGGCCCGGTTCTTCATTAGTTAAGCGCCGTGCTTGTGAAAAAAGGGCTCATTAATCGACGGAATTTCTAACGAAGTCCCCTTATGCAATTAAAGTGTAAAATTGTCAGCGGATCCTGCTAAATGTCGCAACCCTCTTGTCGCGACAAGGGCGTATTGAAAATTTGAGGACGCGGAATGTATTTCGTCATTAACGATGTTTCTTTGCTCATCCAAATATTTGCTGCTTTTATTTGCAGAGCTGTTTTAAATTTTCTTTTCAAATATTCCCTTGAAAGCGAGTTGTGTTTGTCAAAGCATTTCTAAAAGGCCCCAGTTTTCTTGTAATATAGTTTTCTGTAATATTTTGACGTAAACAAATAAGCTACTTTATCTATACTAGAGAATTGTTACAGTCTTTACGATATTTGTTGAGCAAGAACTCCAAGAAGACCCCTGCGTTATTTTCTTGGAATTAACCGCATTCGACATCTGGGATATAGTCCGTACAATATTTGTTGAGATAGAATGTCGTTCTACTTAGGGTGTCGATTGCGGTTAATTCCAAAGAAGTGACGCAGGGGTCTTGGAATTCTATCTCAGTACAGGGTGATTCACTATACTTTGACCTCCCTTTAATTTTCGAAATAGATAGTAGAAAAACAAATGAAGTCCAAATAAAATGGCCGCGGATGTTAACTTTGTTAAGTTAAATGGAACACCCTGTATATTTTTACATATTTGGATAGTACGTTCCCTGTCGAGCATAGTCATGTAGGTTTTGTTGGGTCCATCGCTAACAATAAGAGAGATACTATTAAAAAACGAAAAGAAGGTTTTTTTATTAAGAAAATAATACATCTTATAATTGTTAGACCTCTTTCAGGCATTTCTGTGTTTTTCCAATTACGTAAGGATTTACAGATTTAGTTGTAATATATTTAATTTTAATGTTAATTTTTGTGAAGGGTGCCTGCCTGATGTAACCCATTTCCGCATATTTGTTTCCACTTCATTTAAACGATCAACTATGAATATCAACATTGACCAAATTCATTTTGTGGTAAGAATAGGACTCAATCGAGTTCTTTTTTCCTTCTCTTTATTAATTACTCTTATATTTTTAGTAAACATTAGCGAATATTGTTCGTTAAGTGTCATAAAGTCTGGCATAAGTAAGATAAGGCAGAATGTCTATCACCGACAAATTTCATATTTCATTGCTAATCATAAATGTATTAATTTTACTAAACCAAACGTGCATTTTTGGTAGGTTCATTAGAAGTGTAAACAAATTATTCCCAAGAATTTAAAACGTGCCTAATTTCAATTAGTATTGTGAAATTTGTAAAAAAATAGACCATAACGCGTGTTCAGAGATACGGTATTGTTACATGTTGGATATAAAAAGGTGGAAAGTACTAGAGATAATCCAGTTGATTTTCACGTTGCATTTCATAATGAAGTTTATTATTTTCGTTTTAGTAGTTCTCGCTTTTTCCATGGCCGGTAAGTGTAAATGATATTCTCTGGTAAATTAAAATGTTTTTTTAAATATTCTGTTAAATATAAGTTTTTTTTAGAGTAAAATCATGTAAATATACAACATGCATCAGCTAAATAGAATAAATTCAATAATAAATAAATGGGCGCGTGTTTGAAAAAGCGCTCGGATACATCGATCGGTATTTTTAGTTGTGCATTTTTTTCAACAAAAAGTTTTTATACAGGGTGTGTCATGTAACAGTTGTCAATACCAACTTTCTTATTGTAAATGCAACACCTTATATATTATTCAATTTTTGAATTCTTCAGAAAATTCTAGACATATTTCATGTACAATGTCCTATACCTGTCTTCAACTGTTTCGGAATTATTAAAGTGTTTTCAGATTTATTGCAAAAATTAACATTAAAAAAAGAAAATTATTTGATTACTGAAATTTGATACAACACACTCAAAAACTAATAAGTAATACTGTTTATTTATTGATAATGTAAAAAATCTGAAAAAAACATTATTATTAATGTAGATGTTCAAAATGCTCTCCGCGAACATCTTGACAACATCCTAGTCTTTTAGTTTTGTATATAACACTTTTGACATATCCCCATAAGAAGAAGTCTAATGGTGTCAGATATCCACCGATTTGGAAATATTCGGTTGAGGTGCTGCCGGATATTGATTTGGTAATGGGGCGGTGCTCCATGTTGCTCCATGTTGCTGAAACTTATAGGTTTGCTGGATCAGGATATAAGTTTGTCAAAGTTGGCACATTATTTTGGAGTAGTGCTAAATAATTATCGCCAATCAAATTGCCATCAATGAAAAAGGGACCTATGATATTATCTCCAACAATTCTTGCCCAAACATTAACCTTTTCAGGGTATTGCGTATGTTCTTCTGTAATCCAATGAGGATATTCATTAGACCAATAGCTGCAATTTTGACGATTAGCATGACCGAAGTGTAAAGGTGCATTCATCAGAAAACAAAACATGTTCTAATTGTATCACATTGTTATCTAACATTGCCATCATTTATTCAGAAAAATACGTTCTCCTATCAAAATCGTCTTCCATGAGCTCCTGAGTTGGTTTCATTATATAGGGATTAATTCTATTTTCTTTTAATATTCGAATAATCGATGAATGGCTAACATCGAACATTGGGGCTGCTTTTCGACTAGAATTATGTGGGTTTTCCTCAAACTCAAGCATAATATACAATTTGGTATTACCACTTATTGCATTGGCAGCTGCTTTTTTATCTGCCTTACATGACTAAGCTCGCGAAACTGCTTTTCTATTTTACTAATTGTCCCTTGGGATATAGGCGGCAAATCTTTCATGAAATACACGAGCAACTTCCATTTGTGTCCGCGTATCTCCATAACCAATCATCTGTAGAATTGTTATTTTGTGCATTTCTGTTAAATTAATCATTTTCCTGATATGCAGTTAACGAAATTCAAACGACTATAACACTGAAAATTACTGTCATGCAGGCAGACAATACGTTGCTAAGCCCAGGCGTTTTAAACAAAAGTAAACAATACTATTTATAGTTTTTTTTATATTAGTAAAAAAGGAACGCTGAAATGGTTTTTGCTTACTTTTTCATTATCAAAAGCTAAATGGGAAATAAGTATTAAGTGTGTTGCAGCGAATTTCTGTAATCAAATAATTTTCTTTTTTTAATGTTAATTTTTACAATAGGACATCGTACATGAAAAATGTCTAGAATTTTCTGAAGAATTAAAACATTGAATAAGATACAGGGTGTTGCATTTAAAATAAGAAAGTCGGTATTGACCAATGTTATATGACACACCTTGTATAAAAATTTTGTGTTGAAAAAAATGCGCAACTGAAAATACCAAAATACCGTCCGAGCATTTTTTCGAATACGTTCCCATTTATTTAATATTGAATTTATTCCATTTAGCTGATACACACTATATTTATTTTTATACACTACTTTTGTGAATAAAAGTTAATTACTATTTTTCAGTTTTGGCTGATGGACCCGAAGGTGCTGCAGGAGGTGCAGAACAAGGTAGTACAAACGATATTTTGTTTTAACATTTTTTAAATTAATTTTACACTCAATTCGCTTAAGCCATTCAACAGAATTTAATTACGTACTTTTAAGTGTCGCATTTGTCCTTTTCTTTATTTCATTAAACACTATTTTTGTATTCACTGCAAAAATTAATACAATTTTTGATCACTTTTAATGCATTTTTAATTCAAATTTTAATATATATTTGAATACTGTTCTGCCCATAGTATCTTAGTATTTAAGAAGATATTAAGACTTTTTAGGCAGTTAAAATTGTCTTTGGTAACTCATTTTCGTGTTAAAACCATCATTACTGACTTAATTATTTCTATAAGCATGCAAATGAACACATACATATTTTTCAGGTGGACCAGGAGGTCGTATAATTAAAGTAATTTGTAAGTAACACAAGCTCTAAGAAAATTTACTAGTTCTTCAATATTACCTACTTATACAGGGTGTTTCAGTTCGAATGATTCAAACTTTAACCACAAATGGAACTCAATAAATAATTCAGAACTGCCTTATAAAGCAAGGGTCTAAGTCTTACCGTTTTCACTGTACAGGGTCGTATTAGTCGGTTTTTAAAATCATTTAGAAAAATATGCCACCGATACCCTGTATCTCCGCCACTGGAGCATCTAAATTTTAGTAAAACGCCTCAGATTTTGGAGACAATGTTTATATACATACATGTGCCCAATTCCAAATTATTGCACTTAGGTGCTAGTTTTTAAATGATTAAAAAAAAATCGAAATATATTTTTAAGTTTAACACCTCGTATCTTTTTAACGAAGCGTCCTAGATACAAAATTTATACGAAGGACTGCCCTTAAAATTCACCAAAGAATACGAGGTTTCATTTTTGTTCACCGTTTGTGAATCACCCTGTATAAAACACATTTCTTTATCAGATTTTTTAACTTGAGTAATTTCAATTAAGTAATGTAATTTGCAATCAATTTAAGTTATTATTTTAAAAGCAATAATCTAATGTTTAGAAAATTGTTTTATTAAACTAACACGTATTTTGCATACAAAATTGATAAGTAATAATACAAAATCTATAGACTATGTAAAATTTGTGAAGTAAAATATTTCGATTTTAAGATTCAGTTTTATTTTTTTATTACTTAGTAAATAGATAGTAATGATATGATCTTAACTACTAAAACTATATTTAGTTAGTCTTTTATGGTAAATAATTTTATACAAGTACAAAATCATTCTGTAGGTACATCTATTTATTTTTGCTATAGCTAATAGATACCTACTGCTATACAGGGTGAGTCAGAAAGAATGGGTCAACACTAAACTGGAGACACTAGACACCAAAATATTATGTTTGAGCTCATCATGCCTTATACGAATGTCGCTGGTTTAAGAAATACAGGGTGCTCAAGGTTTCAATTTTATTCTGAAATTTCTCAATAACTGAGAAAGTTTTGATAGCATGACTCTGACACTTGGTAGTGTTGGGGTATTTGGTGTGAGAATTATGTATTTAAAGCTTATTTTGACGTTGCTCCTAGAGGGCGCTAGTAACAACATATTATTTAGGTAAATCAGAACATATTTTTTTATCTGTTGAGCTATGTTTAGAAAAAGTTAAAAATCTCAAAGAACGTTCAATTCTACATAAAAAATGTACTCTTGTTTAGTTTGCCTAACTTTAGTTTCTCAGTTATTTGTATTTAAAGATGCATGATGCATGATATGTGCCCAAATAGATTACCTAATTATAAACTATTCAGAAATCTTTACAATCGCTTAGGCGGATCTGGATTTTTTCAACAAAGAGGTACCATGGTTACATGGTACTCCAAAATCTATCACAGTCGATGAAGAAGAGAAAATTTTACTACTCGTACTCGTCGGTTAAGTGCGGCAACGGGGGTAAGCCAATCGTCCATTTGTAGAATTTTGAAAAAAGAAATGCTCCATCCATCTCATTAGACTCAGGTTCAGCAGTTATTGCCTCAAGATTTAACAGCTCGCCTACAATTTGCTCAGTTTATACAAAATATGCAAACGGAAAACCCAGATTTCCTCAATATGATTTTATTTACTGATGAGGCAACATTTACTAGACGAGGAGTTTTCAATTGGAAGAACAATCATTTGTAAGATTCCGACAAAGAAAGACATTTTCAGCATGAGTTCAAGGTGAATATTTGGTGTGGTTTAATTTCTGTTTTTTTCATAGGACCTTTTGAATTGCCACCTAATCTAACTGGACCTCATTATTTAAACTTTCTTCAACATAATTTAAACGAGCTTCTAGATGATGTACCACTCGCTTTAAAAGAGAGCATGTGGTTTATGCACGACGGTGCACCGCCACATCTTGCCTTGCCAGTACGCCAGTACTTAAATGAACATTTTCCTCATCGGTGAATTGGCGGTGGGAATGAATTTAGTTGGCCACCAAGAAGTCCAGATTTAAACCCTCTGGACTTCTCAGTGTGGTCAAACTTGAAGGATGTGGTGTATCGTGAAGAAATTAATTCTGTTGAGGAGTTGCGACAGAAAATACAAGTAACCGCGAATGCATTTAAAAATAATAGGGACTATTTGTTTGATATTCAGACATTTAAGAGTAATAATAAAATGTATTGAGGTAGGTGGTGGACACTTCCAGCATTTGATTTATGTTTTGTTATTATCAATAATTGTTATTGTTATTTTCATCTTTTCAGAATAAAAAATTACCACTAAATACATTGAAAGTTTTAAATGCAAATAACTCAGACACCGATAAAGTTAGGCGACTTAAACAAGAGGACACTTTTTATGTGGAATTGAACGTTCTTTTAGATTTTTAGCTTTTTTAAGCATAGCTCAACAGATAAAAAAAATATGTTCTGATTTACCTAAATAATACGGTGAAACTAGCGTCCTCTAGGAGCAACGTCAAAATAAGCTTCAAATTCGTAATTCTCACACCAAAAACCCCAACAGTACCAATTTTCAGAGTCATGCTATCAAAACATTCTGAATTATTAAGAAATTTCAGAATAAAATTTAAACTTTGAACACCCTGTATTTCCTAAACCAGCAACATTCGTATAATGCATGAAGAACTTAAACATAATATTTTGGTGTCTAGTATCTCCAGTTTACTGTTGACTCATTCTTTCTGACTCACCCTGTATGGTTACTAATTTTTAATAAACAAAAAATATTTAAATATTAAACAATATACTGTTGCTTTCTAAGAAAATTCGTAGTATTGCAAATTGCAAGAAACAATATTATTCTTTGAAATAATGTTCATTTTGTTTCTCTTTCAGCTGAGGCAATTGACAAAATAGGCGCATTGGGAAAGTAAATATGCATTACGCTTTTAACAATTGTGAAATCTTTTAATAAATGATTTTTTATTGTACTTATATCTTTCATTATTACCTTTTACAAATCTATAAAGCAAACAATTAATGAATGTAAATTCGGTTACACACTTTATAAGGGTTTTAACGAATGAGAAAAATTAAGATAAAAAGCAAACGCTAGATTAACAAAATTTTTCAGGTGGCAGACATATAGTTTATCTTTACCTACATACTAAACATTAAAATAATAATTTAAGCAAATATTCATTGCAATAATAGAAAAAAATTATATGCAGGGGCTTTCACCTCTCGTAAATACAGGGGGTGGTAGTACGACAAAAAATAATATTTTTTTGTTTTATGAACTATGTAAGAATGTAATAGGAATGTAGCATAACTAGCGCCCTGTATGAAATATACAAAAAATAATTAGACCAGCGTTTTTGGCATCCTTAAACCTCGGATTACCAAATTTCATAAAAATATTTCGCACTATTTGGACACTTTCGTAAAAATTCTAGGTATTTAAAAAATTTTATTTTGTCGTTCTGTATCTCGAAAACAAGAGAAAATAGACATATAGTTCATAAGACAAAAAATTCTTATTTTTTGTCGTACTATCACCCTCTGTATTTACGGGAGGTCTTTCTGAAATACCCTGTATATACTAAATAGTAGGATTAAATAAATCTACGACCCAAAAATTAATATTGAGGCTGTATTTGCTAACTCTTGTAAATCCACCACATCCCAGGGATTTTCAATTTTACTCATCGATCCCGAAATGAACAGTAATATATCATTCCATTGAAACATGTTACCCTTTTTGTTATAGGACGGGGCAACTTTTTAAAGGCCCCATGAAAATTATCGGTGGAAATAATACTCGTCCTGGGTCCATTCGGTCCCTGATACGCCGGCAGTGTCAATTTTACTGTGTTTGCTGATCGTATATAAATAAAAAGGTAATCTCGTCCAATACACAATCAGAACTGCAATCAATCTTCGCTTTAGGGGTTAAAACGGAGTTTTAAAGCTATCCGTTTTTTTGCTAGAATACATTTCATTAGGGGGATATACTGAAGCTTCGGCTTCCTTGCCCACGTTAAAAGCCAGAGTCCCGCATATTTGAACAAAACTATTTCTAATTTTTTTAAAAATTAAATGATTTACAATAAATTATAAAAGGGGAAATAGAAAGTTAGAAAAATCAATAAAGTATTCCCAGTCTGTTTTGAAGAGGTATGTTCGTTTTAAAATGTTATTTATGTATTTGAAGTTTCAAAAAGCTGATTGGCAGTATTTGCTTTCATTCTGAAGCTTTTTTGATATCTTAGTAGTTTCCAATATATTTGTAATTTTTAAATTTTTTTTGTCCTGACTCCCCTAAATAAAATTTCATGGACTTAAAGGTCTTTGAGATCTAAAGGCCTGAAATAAACGAGGAGTAATTTCAAATTCAGAGAAATTTTTGGGAAACGATTTTCTTTTGGTAAGATATCTGGAAATAGAATTTCATGGATTTGTACTGCCTTGAAATTCAATTTCATGAAATTTCGGAAATTCCAGAGGAACAAGGATAGAAACAGTAATGCATTTGTAACTTCAAGATGATGTTAACTTAAAATAAAATTTCACAGACTTGCAGAGCCTTACTGACATAGAGATAACTTTCGGAAAACGAAAAAAAAAAATGCATGAAAATGTTCTTGGAATACATAATAATAATAATTTCAAGGCGCATCACCATGCATTAAAACAGCTCTAAATTCTTCAAATCATTAGAATCGTTCGTAAATATCAGAACAGCTATACAAACTGTCAAAGTGAATAGAAGCATCATCAGAAAACACTGAATTTACCAAATCGACTTTAGAATATGTATTACAATATACGTCAATGTCGCTTCAAGTTTCATAAACATTCTTCAAACCAGTCAAATAAAGAGTGTGGCATAACTGAAGATAAAAAATTAATGAGCGTGTACGGAATAATAGTCTGGTTAAAGCACGGAAAATATTTTTTTCCGGTATGGATTTATATCTAAGTTAATAGTCTTCAAAGTTTTTCTCTATGATCAATTGATAACTGTAATAAATAACAACAAGCCCTGAAATAAATTTTTGTTTAAATGCAATTGGTTCATAAATACAAATAACAATCGAAATAATAAATTAATCATTAAAAAATCCTCAAAAGTATTAAGGCGGATGAAAAATTGACGGTCCAAAATAGCTAAGCCATTCTTATACTGATTGCATGTTTGACTATTTTGAAATTTGACTGCATTCATTATTCTTTGCATTAATTGCTCATGGTTATCAATGTTGACTGAGTAAACCAGTTGTTTTAAATTCCTAAATTAGAATAATACCGAGGATTCAAATCAGGTGATTTTGCAGACATTACTTAACCACAAAGACCAATGAACCTCCCATTAAAAGTTTTATTTAATCAATTCTCAATATTACCTACAACATATGGCGGTGCCTCGTCATGCTAATACCAAATTGTGCTTGTAAATCAAGTCAAGAGGAAGATCTTCCAGCAATTCTATGACATCGTTTTCTAAAAAATTCAAGTATGCCTCAGCAACGTATCGTTGAAGACTCCGCCTCAGACATTATTATAGAACCTGTGCTAAAAAACTTCTTCTGAAAATGTGCGTATTTTCTGAAGACCATACCTACGCGTTCATTATGGCTGTTATTTACGCCATCCCCAGTAAAAGTAGCTTTGCCCGATTAAAGCGTCTCTCGAATAAAATTATTATTTTGTTTATGATGTTGACAAAACCATTAATTATGCGAGTCGTTCAGTCTTATCGTCTAACTAAAAATTATATTCACTTTGTTTATTAAATGGATTTAACACTTATCTATTTAAGGTTATCCAAACAGAACTATGTAACTATAATAATGGCTGCAATCCCTCTAGTACTAGTTCCTGGATTTTCAAGCACATGGTCTATCACTTCTTTAATTCCAAGGTAATGATCTCAGACAGATATACCACTATCAATCCAAGAATTACCAATTGAAAACTCTGGCATACTTTGAAAAACATCTAAAAATACCCAACAAGAGGGCTGTTTCCTTATAAGGAACCTTCTGCTGTATTACCTACAATGTAATGTGTTGCCGTCACAAAAGTCATACCCAAAAATAATATATAAGTATTCCTGCTTATAATACTGCATGTTCAAAATAACCAAACCAACAAATGAACTTCGACGTATAACAAACCCAAAAATAATTTTGTTCTGTCACCTCATTCAAGATATACTTTTTTTATCATTCATTTATTAAAGTTAAATATTGATTACAAACTTTGAAGTTTAATAACAAAGCCCTATTTGAAAAATTTTTTTAACTTGTACACTAAAATAGTTCGTAATATAGACCAGGGCGGATCTGTTTTGAGGTGGATGTGAGAGGAGGCAAGAAATTTTTTTCTGAATTACCTTCAGTACAACTCACATAATAAAAGTATAGATCCATAGATCTGGGCGAAATCCGGAACATTTTCAAAATTGCAAAAATGTTTAAAAAATTTAAAAAAATACCTATTTTATGTGAGTTTTTTTACTTATATCTTGGAACCTATGCATCTTGTAAGAATATTGAAAAGGGAAAAAGTTTTAAAACCGAATTTCGCACAATATACTGTAAGTTAAATATGTTTACATTTATTACCGATGTTGCAAAATAGCAATAATTGACAAAAAAAAGGCAAAATAATCATTTTTTTTGGATATATTTTTTTTAAATATGTTAATTGCTCCGAGAGCATTCTAATTTTATTAAAACAACACACCAAATTTCATTAAAATCGGTTCGATAGTTTTCGCAAAATAATTTTTTGAAGAAAATCAAAAAAAATTCGAATTTTCAAAATGTTGCACAGCCTCAAATAAAGCATATAGATACTTGAAGTTTTTTTCATATAAAAAAGACCGTTCAATCTTTCAAATGGTTTTTAAATCTTTTTTTTTATTTTTAAACAATTAAATTACATTTATCAATTTGCAATATAGTTTTTTTTTAAATTTTAATTTTAAAGTACTATTTTTTCTTAATTTTTGTATTTAAAAATTAATTTCCAAATAAAAAAAAATTAATTTGTTTAAACAAAAATTATTAAAATAATTGTAATAATTATAACCAAATACATTCATATTCAGAGTGTTGAAATATATACGCAAACAAATTTTTTCATTGAAAAAATGCAATAGCAAAAGTAAAATATGCAGTATATTTAATGCATAAATAATAAACTTTGTTTATAACAAAATATGTGCAAATTTGACAGTTGGCATTACGATATTCGAATTCCTTGGCTCGCCAGACATCGGATTAAAAAAAGGATCGAAATTGGTCCATTAGAAGCCGAGATAATGCAATTTTTTTCGTACCTTCGCATTTTGAACCTCCGAATTCAGTCTCTGAGCGAAGGCTCCCTCCCCCACTTTTCGTGTTTTGAGTCTCTTTTCGCGAGTGCGAGCGACAGCTTTTCCGCTAATTTATCTATGTTGCCGATAACTTATGGATATGAAAATTTTTTCCAGCTTACAACTCGGAGAAACGAAGCTACTGGATCAAAGATTATTGCTAAATTATAAATTAATGCCGATAAACTTTGATCGCTTATAACTCGAGAACCAATAAACGGAATTTAATTTTTTTCTTTAAAATAACCGTCTTTCGAATACTTTAAAATTATAATTTTTGAAAAAAACTATATTGCAAATTGATAAATGTAATCTAATTCTTTAAAACTTAAAAAAAGAGTGTTAATTTTAAAAACTTACTGTGGCCGTCCTAATAAACCTATTTTAATTTTTCAAAAATCATTTCAAAGGTTGAGCGGTCTTTTCTATGTGAAAAAATTTTCAAGCAGCTAGATGCTTTATTTGAGGCTGTGCAATATTTTGAAAAAAAAAAATAAATTTTTTTCAAAAAATTACTTTGCCAAAAATTATAGAACCGATTTTAATGAAATTTGGTGTGTTGTTTTATCATACTCTAAAAATTTTTTTTCAAAATTAGAATGCCTTCGGAGCAAGTAAAATATTTTTTAAAAATTATCAAAAAAAACTTGATTATTTTGCCTTTCTTTCATCAATTATTGCTATTTTGCAACATCGGTAATAAATTTAAACATTTTTATCTTTTTTTTTAACTTTTTAACAGTATATTGTGCAAAATTCAGTTCTAAAACTTTTTTCTTCTTCAATATTCTTACAAAATGCATAGGTTCCAAGACATAAGTAAAAAGCTCAGATAAAATAGGTATTTTTAAAAAATTTTTAAACACTTTTGCAATTTTGAAAATGTTCCGGACCTCGCCCAGATCTAGGAATCTACACTTTTATTATGTGAGTTGTACTGAAGGTACTCCAGCAAAAATTAGCTTGCCCCCTTTTACATCCAAGTAGTGGGATATTCGGCAGATCCGCCCTGGTCTATTAAAATATTTCCGAAGCTACAGAATTTGTAAAAAAGTATATATTGATAAAAGATGCATTGGAAAAATTTAAAAACTACGGAATACTTCAAAAACCCTTCATGAAATTAAAAATTCTTCAAAAACATTGAAAAACTCAGGTTGTATGTTACAAAATATAGAATATGTGACAATTAAAGAACCTACAAATGTAAATACAACTCTGTCAGTGACGCTTAAGGAAGTAGATCTATTCCGGGTTATTTTTGAGGAATTCCAGAGGGAAAAAATCGCATTTTCGGGCATATCCATTTACGGTTGCGTGAAACCGCCCAAACCGAACGCAAAAAGAGAAATGGAGTTTGATATTTCAATTACAACTCTGATTAATTCGAGAGCGTTGGCGTAAATAAAATCTCAGATTTCGCGAACGTAATCCAAAACTCCCCGCACACAGTGGCGTGCTTTTTGTTAATTTATGAGCTCCGCAGCGGCATAATATTATCGGGGTGTGAAACATGATGTTTCACCGGTGTCTAATTAATTACGCCCCCGAACAACTACTCGCATATTGCTGCGCGCCCTACACGTAATCGTATATCTCAGGTATTTTAATAAATATTAATTCGTTTGCTTTGTTGCGCGGCTCAGCGATGGTTTATGGGATCGGGGCTGACACACCAAACAAGCCATCAACGTAAAAAGAAAAAATAATCAACGATAACTTTACTCAAATAACGATATCCATGATCAAATGTTCCAAAGTCCGAATTTGCCTTCGGATTTGGCCCAACGGGTCTGAGTTTTCGGGAAAATTAAAAAAACAGGTCAAAATTCACAAAAAACGTCATTTACAATCGACGAAAGTTATAAAAACTCACTAGACGTATGATTCTTCACTCGTTTAACTCCAATTTATCATCATAGAGTCAGACAAGCTGGTCCAATTTCATTCAAAAACAGAAAATAGATCAAAATGCCATTTTCATTGCATAATTCGTGTTGCAGAGTTCTGGATCTATCTTTTTATCCACCCACCCATTTATGATTCCAGTCGTTCAAGCATGAATACGCATATTTATTCATCCACTTATATCACCTATAAAACTTCCCAAACTAAAAAAAATATAACGCATTTATGATTTTTACGATCTATGCTTTATTTAGGTATTTGAACCAACAACACTGTAGTAGTTGTGTCCCTAACCACAACAGTGTTTATGAGAGTTGTGGGCCTACAACAATAATGAACAAAAATCCAATTTTTTCCCAAAATTGTCCGATGCTTCCTCTATATATTCAATCTTTCCCAATATTATTCCATTGGAAGAAGAATCTTGCACCTAAAGATACAATAAAAGGTTTCCATCACATAAAGGAAACATGAAATGATATGCCTTTATTAAATTCATTAGTTATAGTTTTAATGATACCAGAAGTTTTCCAGGGGTACCTTTCCGTATGTGATGGAAAAGTTTTATTACAACTTTAATGACGTCGTATACTTTTTGTAGTAGTATAGCCTTGATAATAACTAAATGTACCTACATTCGAAACATATGCAAATTTTGTGAAAAACTGAGTTTTTCATAATTGCTTTAAACTTACAACTGCAAGAAGAACCAAAAGGAAGAGGCTAGGGTTCTGATAATGGATCCGCTTCCACAGAGAACATCCAGAGCAAGTCAAAGAATTCCAGCTAAAACTAAGGATGTTCATTGTAAATTTGCGAGGGAACATGGTACTTAAATTAAAGAACATTATGTATTATTTACTACAACTAAAATTATTTTATTTTTGCTGCTCATTCAAATAAGAATTTACTATACTTTATACACTTTTAAACATACCTCATGCTTTTTTTAGGATACGCATAGAATTTCGAATTTAGGACGATTTTCGTAAGCAATGAGTGTAACGTAAAATGACTTTATTTTAAATCAGAACCTCCACAGTCTACGAACAATTCGATTCCTACTAAGTACAATGAAAACTCCATCACTCTCATTTTATAAATTTCTTCTACTGCAAAGTAAATTTGCTTGGTTCCTTTTCCAATCCTACAGTTTGAAAGTGAACGGAAGAGTAATGTAACTAACTGCTTAACCAAGTGAACGTGCACAGAATTTACCAAGGGCCTGTTTAAATATACAATTTAATATATTTCAGGAACTGGAGTCGGTTAAATTATTTATTTTAAGTTTAGAAGGCGGTGTTTTCCCCCGATTTGTTTCTTCTTCAAATTTACGAAACATTTGTAACTTGTTTCAAAAGTACAGATTCCCATCAATCATAGAAAGGCCTCCTTGAGCAAAATAAGTGTGGTTGCCACAAACATTTAAATACAAGGAACTTAAATACTGTTATTCAGGTTCAGGTCATCTAATTAATAAGTAAAAAATGTAAAATTCTTTGGAAAAGCTAGTATTCTACTCTGTGTTAATACCAAATATTCCTATACAGTTTTTTTATGAATTATTTTAGAAATCTTTTAAATTTAAAAACCTGAAAATAATTTGATTTTCCTGCATATAATATTTACAATTAGATGCGATTATCTAATTTCTAAAACACTCAGTAGCACCAAAATTTCCTCCCAGTATTTCTGCCACTGATTAACAGATTCCTTTAATGTTCAATGAATTATCGTCAAATATCTTCAAATATATTGTAAAAAAGATGTTGTTTGTAAACCGCAACACCATATGTTTTGAAAACCAGCGGCTTTAGACTTTTTTCATTAAAACTGTCTAAACTGACCCAACAACCAACATTTACAATTTATGGATTTATGGAAGACATATTGTATTTCATTTATTTGAAGAACGATGGTATTCAATGAGAGAACGTTTTTAACTATGCTCCTAAGACAGCTGTTTTTGTCCTGATTTACTCATAGCATCCTGCTTTGAAACACGTTTAGTTTACATGTCCACAAACTTCCGGAAACTGTTTTTTTTTTGTTCAGATTTCATCAACTTTACAGCACTTCTGTTAAGAGTTTATAAAAAAATATATAAAACAAATATCTCTTTAAACTCTAAAAGTTGTTGGTTTGGACTTTCGAGTATTTGTGGGTTCGAAATTTACAGATAACAATGAAACAAAGTTAAAAATTATATCGAACAGCTTTTTTTAAAGGACATTTACAAATATGTGAACAAATAGACCAAGTCTTATAAACGAAATTCTATGAAGGAGGAAGAGAGGTCGCGTGGGTTGGAACAAATTCATTTAAAATTCGGGTGTTTGTTTTTTGGAAGAATGCTCGGACACCTCGATTTCTATTTTTGACTGCGGTTGTTCTGATGGCAAATTTATGTATACAGGGTGGCTCAAAAAAATTACGACAATCATCTTTTCAAATGGAAATACCTAATTTTGATTACATTTTTGAATTCTGCAATTGTGGGTCCCTTTTATATTGAGGGTACACTTGACTCTGCAAAATAATGTGTGATAACGGAAGCGTATTCTAACTTCGGCCTGACAAATGCATTAAAGAGTAATGAAAGAGTAGAAACATCCCTAAAATATCGCGAATTCCTCATAATAAAACCCAAAATCTTGTAGGGGTTAGATATAATATAATCAATATGGGGAATAAAAGTTAATTTTGCATCAAAGATAACACCTAGATCTTTAAATTGTGTGCATCTATTTAAAATAACACTATTTATATTATAGTCAAACTGAATAGCAACTTTTTTCTGGTAAAACTCATAACGTTACACTTGGAGATATTCAATGACAACTTATTATCTTGACACCATATATTTATTTTCGACAACTCTTGTTGTAAACGATAACAATCTTGTAATGATTCAATAGATGCAAATAGCTTCATGTCGTCAGCATATAAGATGGTATGTGCCTGAATGTCTTTAAATATACCATTTATAAATATAGTAAATAAGAGAGGCCCAAGTACCGATCCCTGCGGAATTCCAGATGTTGCCAACACGTCAATTGATTTATAGCTCCGATATTGAACATTGAGAGTTTAACTGGATTTGTTGTTTTGTTTTATTAATAAATAAATAAGTAAATAAATAAATAAATAAATCGTAAATTTCTCGATAAGTGTTGAGTTTAGGTATAGGACATGGTACATGAACCATAATAAAATTAGAATTCGGTGCGGAATTCAAAAATGAAATAAAAAATTGGTATTTCCACTTGAAAAAATTAAATTAAGTGTAACTTATTTTTGTATACATGAATTTGCCAGCATAAAAACCGCAGCCAAAAATAAAAATCGACGAGCGTTTTTCCAGAAAACAATCACCTGAATTTTAAATGAATTTGTTCCAACCCACACGTCCTCACCGTATAAATAAATAAGTCATAAACAATATCTGTAAATACTTTTAAAACAATCGAAATTTGTTTTCTTAGCAAACAATCCATATTTCTTACAAACATTAGCTAAATTTGTTTCCAGATCAAACGATTTACCGAATATATTATCATATATCGAGATTATCCAATCATCAATCATCAAGTTGTGGCAACTGAATAGTTTCAACATGAATGTTAAGAAAAATAAGTAAATTATTTTAAAATGGAAACATTGAATAAAGTTTTCTAATGCTTATTAATTTACAGCTCTCTGCCTCCTATTTCCAACTAATCCTGAATATTTCAGTTTAATATTCACTCGATGAATAATTCTTCTTCCAGTTTCGTGGTTTGTGTTACACCTACATCAAGATTTATAGCAACAAAAATAGAGCGCCTCTTAATCCGCAACGTGAAATACCGTTTGTCTGCAAATTACTTAAATTCATCTAGGGCAAACACAAAACAAGCGGCGCGTAGCTCTGCTGTGTGGCGGCTAGAATCCCCCAGAACGTTCGTTTAAAATTAATGAGGTAAACATTATCTAGCACTGTAGGTAGCTTGCACAAAAACCATTATCGCTCCCCAGCGGCCCAAGTAGTGCAGTAAAGCAACAATTACGGTAACTAATTCGTTAATAAAGTCCTGGACCTTTTTGAACCGAATTTACTAATCTGATTACGTGCTGCATTGGCTTGGCCAAAAATTGAATTACTAGCGCTTTACCTATGTCACACTTAAACAGATTATAAAGGCCCAGATAGTAGCACGACTACACAATGCACTGCAGAAGCAGCATAACTCAAAATAAAAATGTATAAAATAACTTCTAGCTGGTTGCCACGTCATCGGTTTAGACTTCAAAGAAATTTTTCAGAAGAAACGAAACTGAAGATTAAATCTTCTGAACATCATTCATATTTGTTGTACGGGTCGATACATATACCGTTTTGGTCGATGATTTGAAGGTACTGGATTTCTATTTACAACTTCGACCAAAGTTTTGTCTTTCTCTTGCTACAATTTAGATATTACTTGGTCTATAGAATTTCTTGTACCTGCACCATTCTTCACAACTGCTGATTTATTTCGTTTGCTATTCTTTAGGTAATATTTTTGTTCATATAACTTAATGCTAACAAGTTCCCTATTTCTCCAGCATATTTGCATTCTCCGCAATTTTGGAGCACATCATTCTTGCAGCTGGTCTTAGGAAAAGCCTGATTCTATCTACTTTGAGGTGTAGTAAACGGTATTATTATCGGATTCTTAAAAGGCGACATCTGTACATTCCTGTACATAGAAAAGATATGTTGTTGAGGTTTGTTAATATACCCATTACCTTTGAAAACTGAACGTAAGTGATATAACTCCTCTTCCTAGTGTTTTGTATGCGCTCGGTATGATCTATTGACTTTGTTTCTGCACAGATGGCGATGAGATACATTGTTCAGATCTATCTAGATTAGCTTATGATAACGTGTAACGTTATTTATTACTTATTCCAAACAACTGCTTGGGAGAATTAGCAAAAAACCCAAGTACAATCAAATATGTTGCATCCAGCTAAAACTACAGTCGGGTTGCAGTGAGATTACAGGTCGTGGATTTGTGGTATGAAATTTTTAATGTGTACATAAGTATTCACTTATTATATGAGGGAGGAATGAGAATTTAAACAAAATGTTCTTAAAGCAGGTTTAATATAAAGTTACGGTTAGTGACTAAAGATTGCATAAATCAATTTGCAGAGAACAAGCAATTATACTAAAGTTAAAATTCACTACATCACTAGACGTAATAGATTGAAAGTTTGACTAGATATCTCTTATTGTATATAATAGGATTGAAAGCAACAGCGATAATAACTTCTGACAAGATTTGGAGCAACGATATGAATAAATTACTCAGTTCCACGTGGTAAGGTATCTGAGGGGGTGTTGACGCTATGGTCATCTGTCAGATATGGATGGCCTAATGATTATCAGTCGACAGACTCCATGACAACCTCCTCCCAAAGATAATAGCTGTTGCGAGGCCCTGGATCCAATCGAACGTTGTCTTGTGGGTCAGAAGATCCATGGTATTGTTGGTTTCAGTTTCAGTTTGAAAATAGGAAAGAGTGTAAGCAAGTAGGATATTTGCAATAAAATGATGTTCAATAGGTACTAGATCAATCTGGTTGTCGGTGATCGTGTAATAAAATGTAATATACAAAGGTTCTTAAATTTTCTATTTACAATTAATGTTAAAGTTAACTAAGTTAGTAATATTACAAGTGGCAAGTACGGTGAAATTTAAAACTAAGTATGGTGTTTACACAATTAAATTGTAAACAAAAAATAAAGCGAATTTGAAAATTTGTAACTGTGATTTACTCAAAATATGCAAAAAAAAACACTCAAAATTTTAAGTTATCCAGCAAATTTTATTAACAATAATTTACTACAGTCAGATAGTTTTATTTATCAAATTTGTTACAAGAAGGTAACTTGAATAATAACCAAATCATATGCTATTAATCGAGACCAAAAAAAAATAATAAAATAACACCCTGTGTTATTGTAATTTCGTGGTTAAATCAAATCTGACCCTTTCAACTTGGTGTGTATGTAATGGGGTATAACAAATATAATAAGTTAAGAGATATAAAAATTATATGAACTATAAACTTTTGAATTCCACAACTCAAAGACAAAAAATACGTTTAGATAAGTTTACAGTCCTAACATTTGTGTGAGCACGGAGAAGGGGTAAATTTAGTTCCACAAGGAGTAAAGGAGGCAACCTGCTTTTATTTGTAGTAAAAAAATAAAAGAAACTTACCTCCACCAAATCCTTAAGATTGTAAGACAACCATAAAAATTTCGTTACAAACGATATCTAGGAACGAAATTGCATTATTTTGATACGACTGTTATATGAAACGGAAACAGCTGTCTAAGAACTGTCAACTAGCTAACTAAGAACTGTTTTTTAAAGAATTATCTTTCATTAGTAAAACTTAAACTCTAGTATAACTGAATGACAACAACTCAACAACACTTACAATTAGTAACTATTCCAAAAAGATTGCGAATTGGAACTTGAACCAAATTTAACCCATTCTGATATCAACCTATTTGGAAATGTGAAAGATTTTAGAAAGTAGCCAAAAAGTATTTACGCATGTATACAGTTACTATATTTTTTATAAATTCTTAAAGTATTGCTGACAACAGATAACATCAATAAAATAAGACATTTCTCTTTTAGGATTTTTCAGAAGCTTTAATTTTTGTAGGTTTGAATTAGATTCTCTTGAGCCAATATAGCATTTCCTATTCATCGATTTGCAGAAGAGGTTTATAAAAATACTATATATTTTTCATATAGAAGGCAGCGGTCGGACGCTATGCATTACGTTGTAAGCTTAAGAATAACGAATTTATTGCTTTTGGTGGATTACCGTTTATCAACCTCCTTTGGCAGTTCTATAAAATAAAACCAAGAAATGATTGTGGTGGTAGAACTGGAAATAATTTTACCAAGAATAAATAAGGAAATTTCCTCATTATATCTTACATTCTAATATAAATGTGTAATTTTGAATTACTTTTTGTTAAAAATATACCGTGCAAAATATGGGCGCCAGTTTCGTTTGTCTCTAAGACCAGCGAAAAATAAAAAATTTTGTAAAGAAAAATGTGACTACATAAAAATTTCGAAAACAACTGGGGGAAACAAATTATAATTTTAATTTGCTTTAAATAATATTTATTAGAAAATGTTGCTAGGCCAAAATAAATAGTTTAAGTAGCTTGAATATTTGCTCTTTCAGCTTATTTTTAATTATAAATTTACATCCAATTGTTTCACAAATATTCCAGGAGTTAAATACAGGTGCTATAAAGGATGTTTCATAATACAGGGTGATATTCTTTCCGGTACGCCACTGGTCTTATATAGAACAGGGGTTTAATTCCCTATTCCATTTAGAAACTTTTTTTCTCTTGCCATGTTTTCGTTTCTGCTGCCGTTTTCGAGCAAAAAAATAAAAATTGATTTCCTGTAACTCGCCTCATCTTTTAGTTCTCATCCTGTGGTCCTCGGGCCCTGGGGGTCTGCCATCTCCTCCCAAGGGGTCTGTGAAGTTATTTGGAACATTTGATCACTAATAACAACTAATTAAGAAAATGCACCCTTTATGTCAAAGTGTAGCTTATTGTTTATCTTTCCAAAATTTCCGTTTGGTGCGCAATTTAGAATTAATATTTCAATATTGTAGTTGTTAATTTGTTATTTCTTCTTAAAGAAGTAATAACTACTTTCTAAAACATCAACCGATGATTTTTAAAATTTATTTATTCTTTGTTATTCTGTATCATTAAGTAATTAAAAAGCTTAATGTTTAACTCAAATAACAATTATCTAAGTAGGCAGAAGTAGTTTTTGAAAACCGAAGACCAAAATTAATAAAACAAAATAATAATAATAATA
>NW_019416335.1:585115-592920 GCF_000390285.2 Anoplophora glabripennis | reverse complement strand
TATTATTATTATTATTATTATTATTATTATTATTATTATCCGCCAGTCAGAACATCACTTTTTATTTTAATCTAGAAAAGATCAGTGGCGTACCGGAATAAAGTTTGGGGGGCTGAAAAGAGGCCTGACTCTAGAAAAAGTATCATCCTGTAGATCATGCTGAGTATTTAGGCAGGGGTAATGGTGCAGGTAATCTAAGTTAGCCTACGTTCCAAATTTTAGGTACATATACAAAGATAATACAAAAAAATTATTGAAACTTTGCCATGGTAACGAAGTATTTACGGACATATTATGTTTACAAGAACTTTTTTACTTAAAATCATGTGCTGATTAAAGAAATTATTAAAATTATGAAATACCCTGTATCAATTGAACAATTTTTACATAATGCGTATTTTAATATTATAAAAACGTTTTAAGACATTGTGTTGTGTTAAAAAAGATATATTAATATCTTGTGAAGTAGTTGCTTTGAAAACTTTAAAGATTTCAATTTTCTTCATTCACCTCCACAATTCGTATGTTGTATACTTGTATTTTGATATATTATTTTTTAGGTTTTCCGTTAGGTCCTTAAATAAGAATTGTAGGTACTGACTTTTTAAAAATTCCCAATGAAGCAAAGAGAATCATTCCTATTCATAATTATCGGTATTATAACACGTTTCCGGTATAATTTTAGATATGAAAACATACTATTATCTTACTGACAACATTGCTGGAATATACTCAAATAAATATATACAAGGAAAAATTGAATTGCACGTGTTTCAACCCGATCGTATGATTTCATCGGAGTAGAACTACGATTTCAACTTTACACTTTATTCGTATTAAAACTTTAGAACCTGTACCAAGCCAAGTTTAATTATTAAGCGCAATTTTATACACATTTAAATTAAATATAGAGATCAAAAGCTAAACAGCCGGCGAGGCTTTTGTAGGGAATTATTAATTCATATTGCACTATAGAGAGGCAAACTTGGGAAACCCTATTAACAGTTTTTATAAAGCGAGAGCCATCTTGGTTATATGTGACTCGAACTCATTAGCATATTATATTCAAAAGTTCTTTATTTATAAATGTACTGTTACTTGAGTTAAATGCAATTTATGATAAAAAAAGTTACCAGATATTTGTATTGAAAATAATAAAAAAATTACCTCAGTTTAATTGTCTCTATGATAAACTTAACGTGATAATTATGAAATTTATAATATTCTGAGAAACAACTACTTTGCTGATTGATACCCTGATCGGCATTTATTTTACACACAATGTATACTTCATTCGTCAGCAGAACCACCAGACTCATACCGGTTTTGACCTTATTCTCATCAGTATGATGTCTTAACTACAAACACAGAGTGTGAGAAGTGTGACAATACAAACGAAAGGATAAACTCTAACAAAGGTAAAAATAAAAGATGTAGGTACAATATTTTCTTAATATTAATGTAAAAAAAGTAGAAAGATCAAGAAGATTTAACAAGAGGGTTTCTGTACGTTTGTATCATGTGCCTGTTGGGTAAAAGAGTGAGAAAAAGTAAAAAATGGTAACAAATCAAACATAAAAATATGGTAAAAATAAATCGAAAGGAAAAAGGAGAAATAAAGTATGGTTCATCAATATCACTGAAGAAATTTTGTACTAACAATTTTTTATAGGAAAAGAAACCAATCTTACCAAAAAAATTATGCAAAACTAAAAATGAATTAGGGCATTGCTCCAGCAATTTGTGATCACTTCATGTGAGTTTTTTACATGGTTTCAGCCGAAAGAAATATTACTACGAGTTTAAAATGTGTAAATATGTGTCTCTTTTGAATCAAGAACGTTTTATTCTTCAATAACAAATAGTTGGTAATAAAAAACAGTATTTATGCTGTCACATTGAATAAACCACGTTCAGTACCATCAAAACTGGTAGGTTATGTTAAAAGCAACACAAGAGGCGCCCTAACTAATAATATTGTGGAAAACAACTATTCTGCGTACTACGGCCCAGGCCAGCATTGAATTACACCCATATCTAGTAAATAGCTAAAAATCAAGTATGCCATAGATACTTGAAATATATGGGACATGTTTTGAATATGGGTGAGATATAACCTATAAGTATGTTATATCTCAATTGTCACTGTTACTTAACGTTTACTGGCACAAAGCATTGCCTTGTACCTAGTGGCTAGAGTCGAACTAGATGAAATTAACTTTTAACTAATGATATTACGGCAAACAACGACAACTCTGCTGTAGTTGGCAGAGTAGTTGTTTTCAACTAAACTCCACTTTGCATCGTTCGGTCAACGGTCAAATAACTATAGCGCACATTATCTTTATATTACCAGTGTTAGCCGATCTATGAAAGAAATTGTCCCTGTATGTATATGAAAAAAAAATTTAGTAGAAGAAAACAATTTAGACATCAAGGTGATTAGTGTACCTTTTGTTTTGATCGATACCAATTTGCCTTAATAAGTTTATTAATTTATGAAATCTGAAAAATACAAATATTACAATAAGTGATTGTACATGTATGAGCAACGAGATACCAACGAACATTTATTAACTACCAACTTTATTAAAACACCCTCACCTCATCAGGCTACAAGCGAGATGGCGAGGAAGTTTCCTCGGATAAATTAATTTCGGAGGCGATGAATAAATTTCCAATTTTTTAACATACGCCACGGCCGGTTATTTGGCGTATTTATTAATTTTAAAACGGAATCTGCATAAACCGAAAGCTCAAAGCCCGTATTTTAAGATGAAGACAAGTAATTAATCAGCATATTTACATAATTTATCTCGTCAATATTTAAGGAACGCGTTGGGAGAACGCCCGGAGGTGTGTTAATGGCCTTAAATAAATGGACGATAATCACCATTAAGCTTAATGAAAACTTAATAAGAGAAATATTTTCTTCGTCCACTTTAGGACGTGTTTTCGTATACAGAAATAATTAAGAAAGTCGCTCTTTTTGGATGGAACACCTAATTAATTTTCAGTCTTCAAGTAACAAAATTCCGGTTATAAATTATTAAGGATGTATCTTATAACTTCTTCAAAAAATAATGAAGATCACGAAAACCTAAACATGTATTTTGTACTGATTGCTCGAGACGCCAGTCTAACGAAAATCCATTACAGTCCTTAGCAGATGAAGCCAATATTTTAATTAATTAATCGTCAGCAACAAGAGTCATGGCATACACAAATATATTCGTTCGCTCCATCCAACAATATCGTAATTCGACTGGGATTGTAATTTTATGTGGTAAAAACTATGGTAAATATGTAAATCGAGATAATTACCTTTGGGACTTTGCTGTTTATAGGTTCACCTTGCAAATATTTTTGTCCACTGTTCACTTAAGGTAAACTTGGGTAAGCTTATTTTTTGCTGAAACCAAGTTTTCATATTTTTAAAATCATTTTTGGTTTTAGTTTTAGGTCCAATCAAGATTCTGATCATATCACACCACAGTATCATCAGCAAAACTCAACATGGAATGATTTGTGTTAGGGGTAGAAATCGTTTATATACAACTTGAATAAAACATGACCCAAGACCGTTTCCTGTGGAACTCATTAGGTAACGATTTTTGAATCTCATTGCTTATTTCGATTGTTAAATAGGTAGTTGTTTGTAGAACTTTAATATTTTTCTAGTAGTGTTTTATAGCTAACTCTATCAAATATTGCTGAAATCCGTTTTGACTACTTTTTCCAATAATAATCTGCTATATTAACCTTATTATACATTAAATAGATAGGTATGTAATGAATAACTTCCATTTTCTCTTCACTTTTATACAGGGTGTTAAAAAAGAGTGTACAAGGCAAATGCATCTTTAAGGCAACTAGTTACGTCTCTAGGTTTAGAAAAACCTTGTAAACAAGCCCATGTTATAATTTCAGGGATTTGTTCATAGGATTATTTATGAGCAAAAGGCTTTAATGAATCAAGGTTCCTAAGCCATGATCTTTAAGCAATGGATACGCCCAGTTACAGGGACCACTACTGAAAAACAATTCAATCCGTAACGGCGTTAGAACCAACAACTACCGAAGTTAATATTAAGGTGGGCCTATTCGCTCCCATATAGCTTTGCCCGAGAACAATACGAGCAGGTACATTGGTTAAGGTATAGCAACCCGAAAAATCATGTTACTTTAAGTATCAACACGGGACACAAAAGCTTTAAAACTATTATAGCAATAATTTCGTCCAGTATTTCTTTTAATACTTCTGTGCAATTGTGACCTACGACTTGACATATTTAAATAAGTCGCTTTGTATTTAAAGTCCCTCATGAATCTTTTCTCGGACTTAGAGTACATTACATCAAAAAAAGAACAATTTTGGACCACGGTTACCTGTTCCATGCATCCCCGACAATGTTTGCGGGCATTTGGATAAATTACGGGAATGCTTTCATTGCGAAGATTTACTACGCCATTTGCATTGTTTATGCTCATAGCGTGGGTGTGTATTAACGTTAAATGTCACGTTACTACTGTTGTGTTCATTCGTATAAAATATTTGCGGTTTCTAACCATTTCGGCTGGAATAGAGTGCATATATGCAACCTTGTATCACCATAACACTTAGTTTGAATCAGTAGCAAGAGACAAGCGATTTTCCATCAAATTAAAAAATTGCTCCTTCCTAAATAAAAGAAGTTAAAAATGTTATTTAAAAATGCATTTACTTCCTCTATTGCCAGTTTAACAGTCATAGTATTATTTTGAGTATTGAAAATTATACATATAATAGCAATAAAAAATTGTATATAGTTGTCATAAAGGACATCTAAAGTTCAACATGTATCCTTTGTTTCTTATTTCGTTATATTCAATGGATTACATTATAAAACTATTTCTTCAATACATCTCAGTAATACAGTTATTTTTCTAAGCTAAAAGCACATTTTCAGTACAAGAACCTCACTTTAGGTTTTAGGTTAACCATTCCTTCATGACTTCCTTAAACTCGTATTAAGGCATTTCTGACTTTGAGTGTTGCATATTATCAATAGGCTCCTAAGTGGCAAATTGGATATCAAATTTTCTTCCAGTCATTTTTTATCATTTTCGTTGTGGTAATTTATAGTTTTGTTTGCCAATTTAAGTGCGTGATATCCGTTGGTCCAGCGAAATCCCTATTGCTTTAGAAATTGTCGTGTGCTTTCATGAGATCCTCCGTAATTGTTATCTGCAACAAATTGTCAGTAGATGTGTTTTAGCTAGGTACAATTCTTTCGGTGTAAAAATTGAATTAACACCAAGCACGCTCTTGAGCTTTCTTTAGATCCATGATTTGCTTCCGCTTCGAGTTTTGTACGGTGCGCTATGTCTGAAATCACCTCTCGTGATCAACGACTTAATTTATTGTGTTTCAGTTTAGATATGAACTGCACGATGAGGATAAATCGTATATCGGACTGTTTAGAGCTTGTCAGTTTGTAGAGAACTGATGAGACAGAAAATAAATTTACTGAAATGAGCTAGTTAAATTTCAAATATACAATGGTGTTTCAAATTTGCAATTTTTCTCCTATAGTTAGATAACTCATTTGTACAATTTCTGTATGAAATATCTTCAGATATATTTGAATAAACTCATACTTCCCTTAACTAGAATACCTTGTATTACGAGAACCATTGACTGAAATAATCCAAGGAACTACCTCCTACAATTAGGACAGAATTAGACATATCAATTTCAGTAATTTTAAATTTGGCCAAAGCGTCTGAAACTTTGATCTATTTGTCCCTATATAATAATATTATTAATGTTATTAGTATCGTTCAACATGGCTTTATGAAAGATAGATCCATTAATACTAATTTCAATAATATCGGATACCCTTGATAATCAAGGTCAGGTTGAAGTAATTTATACTGACATGCGAAAGCTTTTTATCGCTTCCATCATGAGTGTTTATTATTTAAATCTTACTTTCACGTCACACTACAATTTGTTCAATGTGAAAGATTTAAGTTGACACAATTTAGTGCATTATCTGGGATTCCTCATGGTTCAATTTTGAATATTTTGTTATTGAACATTTACGTTAACGATATATTCTCCTGTCTTGATGTTAAGTGCCTATAGGTATATGCGAATGGTATGAAAATTTACTGATTAATATTGCACATTGTGAATAAACTGTTACATGATAACAGAACGACTGGTTAACTGGAATAATCTTACAATCAATTTGACTATTAAAATGTGCAATATTTTGCTTTTTTTTCCAGAAAGCAGAGTTCATTAGTCTTTCCTTATAACATAAATGAGATTCATCTTTTAAAACCCAATATATTTAGTAATCTTTAGTTACCGTTGATCCTAAACTATCATATTTTAATGATATTTATTAAATCGTAGCTAATGCTAACTAACAAGAATATGAATTTTATGATAGGTAATTCGAAAGAATTTCGATCAATGGATGCACTACTTTACTTCTATTTTGCGTTTTTACGTTTTAAAGTAGAATACTGCTCTTCGGTATATAATTGAAATTGTACAAATTTTAAAATACGTTTGTTTTAGAACAAATGGATTTTATCCACCTGTAGGCCGTGATGTATTTTTAGCTGACCACAATTTGAACAATCTAGACAATCGCAGACTCTGTATCTCTGTGATCATACTGTACAAAATTTAGAATAATTTGATGGACTGTCCTAAAATGCTGAACAGATTGGAATTCAATATACCTCTTTTGAATTTACAACACATTTAAACTTGCAACACCTGAAAGTCATATTCTATCACCTCCACTATATCAAATGTGAAAGATCTGTATGTCCCTGCGAGGCTCAATTTACATCTTTTATAAATTTGTTTCTAAAATCAAAACTAGGATATTGAGGTTCTTTGTTTTTTGTTTAGTTTGAGCAATTTTTTCGTTTTTAATCTCTTTACTTCTTGTTTTTGTTATTACTTATATCTTTTTTTTTTATATAATTTTTGTTGTTTTTTATCCTTACGTAACTAGTTGTCCTTACAAGTGGTTTTTGCTGTTGGGCAGATGTACAGTGTATATTGAAATAAACACATTGTATCTCAAGAAACGACATAGAGTATGTAGCATTTAAAATTACTACCGCCAGAAAAGTACTTAAAATTTGTAAAATCATATTAATTACTTTATGAATAACTAATTTTATGATTACAATGTAATAAGGTAGCAGGAAAATTAAAATACTTGATAAGTGATATTGTAAAATTTAAAGGAAAATACTTATACAGGTAACGGTAATAACAATATAAAAATATATATATATTATCTACATTAGAATACCACAACTTTAAATAAAAGATGACGTAGGTGCATTTGTTTAAAACTGGTTCACAATTTATATGAATCCATATATTTCTTCGGTTTACAGTAACTTACCAAGTTACCTACAAAAAGAAAAAAAAAGGTTAATTACTAATTACTAACTACCAAATACTTACCATCAAATAAATCTTCTTATTTAACAGTCCCATTCATCAGGTATTGAGTGTCACATATGTCTACCATCTGTATTTGTATTTCTGGTTGCCGAGTTCATCAATCGTTTATTCCGGAAATGTTACCCCCACCAAATCAAAGTACTTCCGTGGTACTAGAACCTTCGAGTTCTCAGAGAATCGAGCATAGAGTTGAATTTTAGTAGGCGATGGGATAAGGTGTGCGGGTTATAAACCACCAATCTTCCTACATTTGGGGATCTGAAAATTGCACACGAAAAATCCACGCCATTCACTCCTCGATGTCTACCGATAGTATCCC